>NC_088353.1:19335000-19615000 GCF_036884655.1 Musa acuminata AAA Group | reverse complement strand
TAAGTGTTAGAATTCTATTTAAGAGAGGAGAGTGAGTGCTTGTAAGGGTTGTTTCCTAAACCCAGTAAAAGGAGAAGAGGGGTGTAAGAAGGAGATTGATTTTCGCCTAGTAAAGGAAGATCGTTAGTGGATGCTGGTGGCCTCGACGGAAGAGGAATCGGAGGAGTGGATGTAGGTCACGATTGACCGAACCACTATAAACTCTCGTCTTCTCTGGTTTGCATTTACTTTGAGCATCTTATCTTTACTGCAAACCTCCTTAGTAGCTTACTGCCTTCTGCTCATTTACAAATGTGTTTATTAGTTAAGTATTTTTCAAATCGGCGTTAAGACGAAAATCGATTTTATCGTACGAACATCATATTTTAGTTTGCGCTTACATTCTGATTTCTATCTTAATTGCAAACTGCCTTCCTTACTTTACTTCAAATATGTTTCCGTAAGCTTTCAAAGTTATTATCTGCACGAAATGACTTTTACGTCGGAATCATATTTCAACGTACGAACATAATTTTAATCGTCGAAAGTTTTCCGCTACAATAATTCACCCCCCACCCACCCCCCCCCCCCCCCCCCTCTCTTAGTGCTCTTGATCTTAACAATTGGTATCAGAGCCCGGTATTTCTCATTTCGGATTTACACCCGAGAGAAATGGCTCTTCATGGCTTTAAAGAGGGTTTTTCGGTTGTTCGTCCACCGTTGTTTAACGGATTGGACTACACTTAATGGAAAACTCGAATGAGAGTTTTCTTGATTTTTATGAATTTGAATTTATGGAATATTATTGAAAACGATTTTCAACTTCCCTTTAAACCGATGAACGAATGGTCAGATTTGGAGAAGAAATATTTTTCTTTAAATGCAAAGGCTATGAATGCCTTATTTTGCACTTTGGACAAAAATGAGTTCAATCGGGTTTCTTTGTGCAAAACGGCTTTTGACATATAACACACTCTTGAAATCACATATGACGGCACTTCTAAAGTTAAAAATTCGAAAATCAACTTTTTGATGCATGATTTCGAGCTTTTTCAAATGAAGCCAAGCGAAACCATTGGTGGCATGTACACCCGTTTTACGGATGTCGTCAATGGTTTAAGAGCTCTTAGCAAATGTTTTTTAGATTTTGAACTCGTAAACAAGATTTTGCTTTCTCTTTCTAAGAAGTGGGATTCAAAAGTAATTGCAATACAAGAAGCTAAAAACCTAAACAACTTACCACTTGAAGAACTAATTAGTTCGTTGATGACATATGAAATTGTGCACAATGCACATGATGAACAAAACAACATTCCAAAGAACAGGAAGGATTTGGAACCCCGGACAAATGAATACCACTTGAGTGATGACTCAAGTGATGAGGACAATGATGAACTTGAACTTCGAACGCTAAATCTTAATAAGTTTATTAAATAAAAATCTAAAATAAACAATGAACTTCAATGAAGGAAGAGGCCAAAGAAGATGAAGGCAACCAATGATGAATCAAGAACTTCCAAAGGTAAAACGACGAATTGGGCTTTGACAGGCTTCGACTACAAGGTAAGTAACTCAACTCTCTTGAATTATTTTGAAATTACTTGAAGTCCTTCATGAGTGCTTAATTTAGATAGTAGGAATAGGAAATAAATAAATTATTTTTCAAAAATTATATCATATTTTTCTTTTTAGCATCTTTGAAAAATTAAAAATTTGATCATGAAAAGTATATTACGAAGGTTTCATGCATGTTATGTTTGGAAATGTTGAATGATGTATTTAACATTGGGGATGATAATATGATATGTGATAATGCTTAGGATTAATCAATGCATGTGTATCTTGATGATTGTCATGAGTTTTTGAAGTAAATGTTGATTTGAAACTCTCTTTTTAGATTAATATGTTTTTGGTCTAATCGTTTCTACGACGAATTAAAATGACATTCTCATGACATATTAAGATGACATAGTGCATGTACATCTATGTAAGAATTTCTTGATAGTCTTTTGATAATAGATGTGATATCATGATGTGTTTGGTCTTGATGGCTTCATGACGAAACTTATGTTTCGATTTTAAATGATGATACATGTTTTCACAAAAGACTTGAATACCCTCACATGAAATCAATTGTATGAAATGGAAATAATTTTCTATCCTATTGAGATTAATGAATTTATTTTACCAATCTTGTGAATCTCATGAAAATAAACATGATGAATATTTTGAAAATAAATGAGTGTATCATGCATTTGGTCTTAATGATTTCTCTTTAACATACTTTTTGAAATCATACTTGATGATAAATATCAAGATATTAAAAGGATGTTATCATGGAATCATGCTTGATGATTTGTTTTTTACCTTTCCGTCTTAAATGTTGACACTTGTTTTATTAAAGGTAAAGGCATGCTTATAAGAAGCAAATCACATGAATAGAAATTTATAAAAACAAAATGTGATCCTCTATCTTATCGTCTTTTCAAAAAATCTATGCTTGTCATGAATGAATTTATTGAATGTGACTTTGAGGATGATTTCGGATTTTACAAATGCTTGATTCATACTTATGACATGAGACACATTTTAAATATGAATAATGTTCAATGCTTCAATCATGTTATATCTCCTTAATTCATTTTGTTCTCTTATATTTATTTACCAAAGAGGAGAATCTTCCGAATGAATGAAATGATATATCTTTTTGAAATATCTTTTTAATGTGATGTTGATATTTTAAGATGCCTATTGGAATTCATGACATGAGATAATTGAATCCTTGACTTACTCTTTATATGGCTTGAAAATGGATGTTTAAAATCTTGCTTAATGAGTTATTTTATAAGATTTTTCCTTTACATCTTGAACTTTCATGCTTATCTTGATTTTGTTACGATCAAGAGCACTAAGAGGGGGGGGAGGGGTGAATTAGTACAGCGGAAAACTTTCGACGATTAAAACTGCGTTCGTATGTTGAAATATGATTCCGACGTAAAAGTCATTTCATGCAGATAATAACTTTGAAAGCTTATGGAAATGTATTTGAAGTAAAGTAAGGCAGGAAGTTTGTAGTTAAGATAGAAAACAGAATGTAAGCGTAAACTAAAATATGATGTTCGTACGATAAAACTGATTTCCAACGTAAAACAGTTTTCAGAAGCTTAACTTGAAAGTGAGTTCGTAAAAGAGCAAAAGGCAGTAAGCTATTGAGGAGGTTTGTAGTAAAGATAAAATGCTCAAAGTAAATGCAAATCGAGATTTAGAGTGGTTCGGTCAATCTTGACCTACATCTACTTTTGGCTTCCTCCACCAACGAGGTCACCGACGTCCACTATATGCCTTCTTTCAATAGGCGAAGGTCAACCACCCTTTTATAGTTTCACTCCTTTTGACAAGCTTAGGAGATAACCCTTACAAACTTTTCTCTCCTCTCTTGAAGGATCAAAACTTGGAAAAAGAGGGAGGAGAACTTCTTACCTTTACAACACTTTTGAGCTCTAAAAATCACATAGTAAGATTGGATTTTCGGTGTCCTTTCATGCAGAAAAGGGTGGGGTATATATAGGCCCCAAACTAGTTTGAATTTGGAGCTCAAAAATGTCTTTTTCCGGATTTCCGGGGTCCTAGCGGTACCACCTCCTGACTGGGGCGGTACAACCGCCTGGCAGCTCGGAGACTGAGCTTCTGGGTGGTGCCACCACTTGACAGGGGCGGTTGCACCGCCGAGTCTCGCTCGGAGACTGAGCCTAGGCGGTGCCACCGCTTGCCTGGGGCGGTTGCACCGCCCAGCTTTCCTGGGAGACCCTCTCCTGGGCGGTGCCACCGCCTAGTAGGAATTCTGGTCTGAATGGGTTGATCCATTCGGCCCAATTTAGGTCTGTCAAGGGCCCAATTGCCCCCAGATTAAGTTAATGGGATGACCTCTCATTCCTAACTTAATCTACATGCTAACTACGACAATTCTTAAGACATTTACTATAGTTTGCTCCGGTGCGTCAATTGCTTCTTCCGGTGAGCTTTCTGCGAACTTCCGGCGAACATCCGACGAACCTCCGACGATGCTCCGACGAACTTCCGGCAAACTCCTGGACTTGCGATGATCCACTTGGCGAGTTCCGACGAGCTTCTTTTGGTAATTTCCTGGACTTATCGGATTTGTTCCCACAGAACCTCCGACGATCGTCCGGACTTCTGTCGAGCTCTCGAACTCCCAACGTGATCATAGTCTTTGACTCCGACTCAACTCCCGCTGCATGTCTTACTTTCATCGTAGTTAATCCTGCACACTTATCTCAACATATGGATTCAAATGATAATTGACTTCATCATCAAAATCCGAGATACAACAATCTCCCCCTTTTTTATGATGACAATCAATTGATAACGGAGTTAACCTTAACTCCTCCTCTCTATATGCCATACTTGAGATAAGTCATTCTTGAATTCAAGGCCTTTGAAATCAATAGACTTATTGATAAGTTAAGAACTCTTAACCTTATCAATTACTCCCATCATGATTCCTATCATGATGTATCATACTGAAAATGATATCAAGACTTGACATCCATTCTCAAGTTTTTCATTTCAAATATGAATGATTGTAGCAGTTCAACATAAGATATCAACATGTAAAATTACGATGCAAGTTCTTGATATCTTAATATGATGCAAACATGGCATAATGCAAATATGGCCATCATAGTTATCATTGATTCATATATTTTCGATGATGCAAGCATGGCATAATCATAGCATCAATTCATATATCTCTCCCCCTTTGTCATCAACAAAAAGGAAAACGATATAAATAATTTTTAAGTATAAGTGTGGTTTTATTCATGCCATAACTAGGTTCATGTCATTTTCCAACAGTGAGTGATAGGATACCAATTATACAAACATCTCAAGGAAAACATGACATGGAGATAGCTTTTAATACTTCTTCCTTTTCATTTGTTATTATCTTTTTGCATGAAGGAGGAAGGCTATTTGTGATACTAGCTATTTGTGAGTTTACTTTGAATGAAGTTAAAATCGATGAGAGATTAAATCATATTATATTTTTACAAGGATCGAGATATATATGTGAAACAAATCCTTGCAAGTAAAAACACTATCATCCATATTTCAAAAAGGAATTTACACGCAGGAATCATTTTATCAAATTCATTTCTCAAAAAATATTTTTCACATGATAAGTGTATGAGAGATGTTTTGCTAGTTGATTCCATATGTCAAAAATCAATGATGAGAATCATACTCGATATACCTATGCTTATTAAGTTCGGAAAAGGATAATGTATCGAGAAAATCCGATTGTTAGGATACCACTAGTTAAGAGAATCCGAAAATGAAATTAACACTTTCATGCATTCGGACAATACTATACTATAAATATAATCATGAAGATAAAACATGCTCATTGTTATTAAAATTTTTGTATCCAAAAAACATAATTTCCAACATGTAATTTTAGTCATGTAATGACAATCAAGTGATTTGATTATTCAATCAATAAAGTCTGAAAAATGATTTTAACAAGTTTATGCATTCAGACACATTAACATTCCTAATTTTCTTGTAATGAAATCAAATTGTTCTTCGCTTAGAGGTTTTATAAAAATATCAGCTAGTTGATGCTTAGTATCAATGAACTCTATGATTACATCATGATTAGTGACATGATCTCGTATGAAGTGATGTCTAATATCAATATGTTTTGTTCTTGAGTGTTGAATGAGATTCTTTGTTAAACATATTGCACTTGTGTTATCACATTTAACGGGAATGTTTTTAAGATGGACTTTATAATCTTCTAAGGTGTTTTTCATCCACACAACTAATGCACAGCATGCACTAGCTGCAATATACTCAACTTCGGTTGTTGATAGTGCAACCAAGTTTTATTTCTTAGATAACCAAGAAACAAGGGAATGTCCCAAAAATTGGCATGATCCTGATGTGCTTTTTTCTATCTAATCTACACCTAGCAAAATCCGCATCAGCATACATAATTAACTCAAAATTCTCGGATTTTGGATATCATAATCTTAGATTTGTGGTACCTTTAAGATATCTAAGTATTCTTTTAATCGCTTTAAAATAAGATATCTTAGGGTTCGATTAAAACTTAGCACAAAGTCCTACACTGAACATGATATCTGGTCTAGTTGCAGTGAGGTAAAGTAAACTTCCTATCATACCCCTATAAGTTTTTTGATCGAAGCTTTCTCTACTTTCATCAACGTCTAACTTAGTGGAGGTGGTCATAGGAGTGTTAATAGCTTTTGAGCTATTCATATTAAATCTTTTTAGCAAATCTAAGGCATATTTAGTTTGACTAATAAAGATGCTATTACTTAGTTGCTTAATTTGTAAGCCTAAGAAAAAGGTTAATTCTCCTATCAAACTCATTTCAAATTCAAGACTTGTGGTTTTAGCAAAAGATTCACAAAGAGATTCATTCGTAGAACCGAAGATAATATCATCAACATAAATCTGAACAATGAGAAAATTATTTTCAAAATTTTTGATAAATAATGTGGCATCGACCTTGCCTTTTGTGAAATTAGTTTCAATAAGAAAAGTACTTAATCTATCATACCAGGCCCTTAGGGCTTGTTTTAAACTATAGAGAGCTTTGGTTAATTTAAATACATGATTAGGGAGGCTTTTATTTTAAAATTCGGGAGGTTGTTCAACATAAACTTCTTCAGAAATAAAGCCATTAAGAAAAGTACTTTTAACATCCATTCGAAACAACTTAAAATTGTTATTACTAGCATAGGCAAGGAGCATCCTTATGGCTTCTAATCTAGCCATAGGAGCGAAGGTTTCTTCATAATCGATACCTTCTTCTTGGTTGAAACCTTTGGCCACTAATCTAGCCTTGTTTCTAACCACGATACCAGATTCGTCTTGCTTGTTTCTAAAGACCCATTTAGTACCAATAACTAAATAGTCATTTGGCCTAGGAACAAGCTTCCACACCTCATTTCTCTCAAATTGATTTAACTCATCTTGCATTGCGATAATCCATGAATCATCTTTCATGGCTTCGTCAATACATTTAGGTTCAATTTAGGAGAGAAAAGCGGCGTTGGCACAGAAATTTTTAAGAGAAGAACGTGTTTGAACCCCCTTAGATGTATCTCCTAGGATTAGCTCCTTAGGATGAGCATCTACATATTTTCAATCCTTGGGTAAGGGTGTTTCGAAAGTGGATGCATCCAAGTTGCTAATAGGAGAAGGGGTTTCATTTAAATTAAAAAAATTAAAATTAACATCATCATCAAAATCATTTTCCTTGACTTCGGAAGTCTCTTTGAAAACAACATGAATGGATTCTTCTATAATTAAAGTTCTTTTATTGAAGATACGAAAAGCTTTAGAAATCAAAGAATAACCAAGAAAGATTCCATCATCGGATTTAGCATCAAATTTTTCTAAGGCATCTTTTTCGTTTAAGATAAAACACTTACACCCAAAAACTTTAAAATATGAAACATTAGGTTTTTTATTTTTCCACAACTCATAGGGAGTTTTGGTGAGTAAGGGTCTTACTAGAACTCTATTCAAAATATAGCATACAGTGTTTACGGCTTCGGCCCAAAAGTATTTGGGTAGGCTATGTGCATTTAACATGGTTCTTGTCATTTCTTGTAAATTTTTATTCTTTCTTTCTACTACTCCATTTTGTTGAGGATTTCTTGGAGTAGAGAAGTTGTGGTTGTATCTATTAGATTCACAAAATTATTAGAAATCACGGTTTTGAAATTCTCCACCGTGATCACTTCGAATTGATGAAATCATAAAACCCTTTTCATTTTGAACAAGTTTACAAAACTTGGTGAAATATTTAAAGCATTCATTTTTGTGTTTCAAGAAGTAAGTCCATGTGTATCTACTATAGTCATCTACAATGACAAAGGCGTATTTGCTACCTCCTAGGCTTGATGTAGAGATTGGTCCGAACAAATCCATATGGATCAATTGTAAGGGCCTAGAGGTGCTTATTTGATTCTTAGATTTGAAACTACTCTTAGTTTGTTTTCTTAATTGACAAGCACCACACACATTATCTTTGATGAACTTGATATGAGGAATTCCTCGTACAAGTTCTTTGGATGATATTTGAGTGATTAGTGTCATGCTAGCATGACCTAATCTCCTATGCCAAAGCCAAGCATCCTCATTCAAAACCGAGAAACACATTTCATTGCAAAGATCATTGATGTCAATGGTGTATACGTTATTATGTTTTAATGCAATCATAGATGTGTTTTGGTGTGGTTTTTCAATAATGCAAGCATTAGATTCGAATTTGACGATATATCCTTTATCACATAATTGACTAATACTTAAGAGGTTATGTTTTAAACCATCAACTAACAAAACATCGTCAATAAAGAAGTTGGATTTGTTACCTATAGTTCCTTTGCCAATGATTTTACCCTTATTGTTGTCTCCGAAGGTGACATAGAGAATTGAGATGAATTTCCGGTCATATGCCTTGAGCATCCACTCTTGCTCTTAGTTTGTGATGGTGAATGTCTCTACAAGAAAGGATAATTTTTATAGACCCATCTACTTTTGGGTGCCTCAAAAACTGATCTACATTATTTATTATATTGCATAGAGTTTATCATGGTTCCTTTAGGAACCCAAATCAGTTTGTTCGGACTAATTTTCTTGAATGGACAATGATACGTTTTATGTCCATGTTTGCAACAAAAGTTGCATTTGCTTTGGTGTTGAACATGTAAGATAGTGCATTTTATGAAGGTGGTTGGATTTTGGTGAGAACATCTCACAAATCTGATTCCACTTCTTTTGGGAACGTGACCCTTGTTTGCAAGGATCATATTCAAGGACTTGCTACCATTCTCAAATTTCTTCAAAGTGTCCTTAAGTAGCAAGTTTTCCTTTTGGAGAGTTTCTTGATCATGACATTTTTTATATTGAGCTAAATTATCGTGATATTCAGTTTTTAATTTATCAAAATTGCAAACAAGACTATCATGCTTATTTTTCAGTAATTTATATTTTCTATTAATTGTTTTACATTCATCAAATAAGTCATGGAAGGCATTTAATAATTCATCAAATGATAAATCTGCATCAATTAAATTTGTTACCTCTTCTCCGATGGCCATTAAGGCGTAATGAGCAACTTGCTCGGTGTTGGACTCCTCTTCTTCGGACGCACTCGAGTCATCCCACGTTGCTTTGAGCGCCTTCTTCTTTGATGTTCTCTTCTTAGCTTGGGGACAATCACTTTTATAGTATCCTGGTTTTTTGCATTCGTAACAAATAACTTAGTTCTTTTTGGGTTCAAGTTTATTTTTTGTGTCACTTTTAAACTTGTTTCTCTTAATGATTTTTTTGAATTTCCTTGTTAGAAGTGCCAAGTCATCGTCACAGTTCTCATCACTTCGAGTTTTCTTTCAAGTGGTCATCTAAAGTTCTAAGTGTCATATCCTTCCTGTTCTTTTGAAGGATGTCTTCTTGCTCTTCATGAGCCTTGCAAGTCTTTTTATATGTCATTAATGTCCCGATTAGTTCTTCAAGAGGAAAGTTGTTTAAATCTTTAGCCTCTTGAATAGCAGTGACTTTAGGGTCCCAACTCTTAGGAAAGGATTTTAGAATCTTATTTACGAGCTCAAAATTCGAAAAACTTTTGCCGAGTCCTTTTAGACCATTGACGACATCCGTGAAATGGGTGTACATGTCTCCAATAGTCTCGCTCAATTTCATTAGGAAAAGTTCAAAAGAATGTATTAAAAGATTGATTTTTGACTCTTTCACTCTACTTGTGCCTTCGTGAGTCACTTCGAGTGTATGCCAAATATCAAATGCGGTTTCACAAATCGAAACACGATTGAACTCATTTTTATCAAGCGCACAAAATAAGGCATTCATAGCCTTTGCATTAAGAGCGAAAGTCTTCTTCTCCAATTCATTCCAATCGATCATTGGAAGGGAAGACTTCGAAAATCCATTTTCGACAAGATTCCAAAATTCAAAATCCATTAAAATAAGGAAGATCCTCATTCGGGTCTTCCAATAGGTGTAGTCCGTCCCATTGAACATGGGTGGACGTGTAATAGAGTGGCCCTCTTGGTTTCAAGCATATGTCATCTCTCTTGGGTTTTAATCCATTTGAGAGTTAACCCCGCTCTGATACCAATTATTAGCATCAAGAGCACTAAGAGGGGGGGGGGGGGTGAATTAGTGCAGCGAAAAACTTTCGACGATTAAAACTACGTTCGTACGTTAAAATCCGATTTCGACGTAAAAGTTGTTTCATGCAGATAATAACTTTGAAAGCTTACGGAAATGTATTTGAAGTAAAGTAAGGCAGGAAGTTTGCAGTTAAGATAGAAATCGGAATGTAAGCACAAACTAAAATATGATGTTCGTACGATAAAACTGATTTCCGACGTAAAATCATTTTTGGAAGCTTAACTTGAAAGTGAGTTCGTAAAATAGCAGAAGGCAGTAAGCTATTGAGGAGGTTTGCAGTAAAGATAAAATGCTCAAAGTAAATGCAAACCGAGATTTAGAGTGGTTCGGTCAATCTTGACCTACATCCACTTTTGGCTTCCTCCACCAATGAGGTCACCGACGTCCACTATAGACCTTCCTTCAATAGGTGAAGGTCAACCACTCTTTTATAATTTCACTCCTTTTGACGGGCTTAGGAGACAACCCTTACAAACTTTTCTCTCCTCTCTTGAAGGATCAAAACTTGGAAAAAGAGGGAGGAGAACTTCTAGCCTTTACAACACTTTTGAGCTCTAAAAATCACATAGTAAGATTGGATTTTTGATGTCCTTTCATGTAGCAAAGGGTGGGATATATATAGGCCCCAAACTAGTTTGAATTTGGAGCTCAAAAATATCTTTTCCCAGATTTTCGGGGTCCTGGCAGTACCACCTCCTGACTGGGGCGGTACAACCGCTTGGCAGCTCGGAGACTGAGCTTCTGGGCGGTGCCACCACTTGACAGGGGCGGTTGCACCGCCCAGTCTCGCTCGGAGACTGAGCCCTGGCAGTGCCACTGCCTGTCAGGGGTGATTGCACCGCCTAGTCTCACTCGGAGACTGAGCCCGTGCGGTGCCACCGCCTGCCTAGGGCGGTTGCACCGCCCAGCTTTCCTGGGAGACCCTCTCCTGGGCAGTGCCACCACCTAGTAGGAATTCTGGTTCGAATGGGTTTGATCCATTCGGCCCAATTTGGGTCTGTCAAGGGCCCAATTGTCCCCAGATTAAGTTAATGGGATCACCTCTCATTCCTAACTTAATCTATATGCTAACTACGACAATTCTTAAGACATTTACTACAGCTTGCTCCGGTGCGTCAATTGGTTCTTCTAGCGAACTTCCGGCGAACATCCGATGAACCTCCGGCGATGCTCCGACGGACTTCCGGCAAACTCCTAGACTTGCGACAATCCACTTGGCGAGTTCCGATGAGCTTCTTTTGGCAAGTTCTTGGACTTCTCATATTTGTTCCCATAGAACCTCCGACGACTGTCCGGACTTCCGTCGAGCTCTCGAACTCCCAACGTGATCATAGTCTTTGACTTCGGCTCAACTCCTGCTGCATGTCTTATTTTCATTGTAGTTAATCCTGCACACTTATCTCAACATATGGATTAGATAACAAATGACAATTGACTTTATCATCAAAATCCGAGATACAACAGATTTGGCATATAAAGACTATGGCATGCTTAGATAAAAAAGAATCACTTAAAAAATGCTTTTCCCATCTAATCGAGATTAATAATTTTATGATATTTTGTGAATCTCAAAATTAATTTTGATGACTTGATTATGAATTTCAAGTTAACGTTTTGATTTGAATGAGTTTTATCTAAATCAAATTGGAATCACAAATAATATCTTTTGGTATTCATGAATTGATGCTCACAATATGAAAGTATTGGTATTCATGACTTGAATTTGATTGAAACATTGCATGCTTAAATTAATCATTCTCCTATGTTTCAAAAATTCTTTAAATACCTTATGTGATGACTGAAAATTAATTTGCTTTGTGATGAATCACGAATCATGACTTGATCTATGATATTGATATATTTTAATCATGATCCTTGGTTGTATAATTCTTTTGCTCTATTAAAAGGATTTGTCGAATAAATCATGTCCTTCTTGAATTTTCTTGATATCATGACATGATTTTGTAATATGGCCTCTATAATGATTAAAATTTTTTTGTCATTGATTTCTCCCTTCTTTTCGGTAATGACATAGGGGGAGAAAGATTGCTAGCTCAAGGCAAATGCTGGCTAGCTTGTACTCTTCCCTTCTTTTCGATAAAAACAAAGGGGAAAAAGCTTTTGCTAGTTAGAACATGCAAAGAAAAGCAAAGTGCAATCTTGCACAAGAAGCAAGTGTTGAATTGCCATGATTGAACTTAAGAATCTTGCTATGCTTTTGTGCTTATATGTTGTGATGAAAATCTAGCTTCATGTTACAAAAACTTGCATATCTTTTAAAATAGCTAGAGCTACTTCTCCTTTTGTTGATAACAAAGGGGGAGAAATATATGAATTGATACTATGAGTGTCATATTTGAATGAGAAATATATGAATTAATGCTATGATTGCCATATGCCATGTTTGCATCATGTTAAGATATCAAAAACTTGCATCATAATTTTACTTGATGATATCTTGTCATGTGATGAAATGCTACGATTTGTTGCTAAAATGATTCATGCAATACTTATGCTTTTTATGTGATGATATGAATCATGATTAAAATTGTCTTAATTTGAATTCAAGGTTTATCTCAATTATGAAATTTTGAAATAAGAATGATTACTCACCTTTGTCATGATTTAGAAATTGACATAAAGGGTCTTCCCTTCTTTTTTACAATGACTAAGGGGGAGATAACTAGCGTGCATAATTCAAGAAGAAAGCAAAAATTATACTTCTCAAAAGAGAAGAAATTGCTATCTTGAACATCATTGAGAATTGGTAGCTTGAAACATCAAGAAAATGCAAAAATGTGCTATCGTGCCTATCTCAAGAAAAGCAAATATGCCAACTTGCATATCTTTGAATTTGCTAGCTTATAAAACTTGCATATTTCAAGAAGCAAGAGTTACTTTCTTTAACATCTCTAAATTGCTAGCTTAAAATGTTGTAAAATTGCTAGATTGCATGATGATAAAAATTTAATATTATGTTTTCCATGCAATGAGTTGAACTTATATTACAAACATAAAGAATAGTTGTACTTCTCCTTTTTGTTGATGATAAAGGGGGAGAAGTATATTGATGACATGACATGTTAATGCATAAGTCTATGCATAAGTTTATGATGACGTGTTACAAGTATTTATGATAAACATTGCAATAACTTGAATTCAGTTTGAATTCAAGGTTCTATCAATATGACATATTGATAGGGGGGTTTTTTAAACTCCGGGAGTTAAGGTTAACTCCGTCATCAAGTGATTGTCATCATTAAAAAGGGAAAGATTGTTGAATCTCGTATTTTGATGATGAAACCACTTGATATGTGTTTATATTTTAATCTACGTTTTGAGTGACACAGGATGCTTCGATCAGGATGAGATAATTAAAGCAGGAAAAATCATGTTGTGCCAGAGGAACATGTCAGAAGATTGGACGTCGGGCCGATGGATCGGTCGACGTATCGACAGAAGGCTTCGGGCCGTGGACTTGGGCATCGGGCCAAGAAGAGCAGGTATTGCGCCAAGGATATCATAGTTGTGGAGTCAACTGGCCGATTGGGCAATAGGCCGCAGGAGAGGACGATGCACCGAAGAATCAGACGAAGCGTCGAGGGACCAATGACATGCCGGACAACTTAGTTAATTGCTTAGGATTAATTGTCTCGATCGAAGTTTTGTTTTAAGTGTGCAGGATTAACTACGATGAAAGTAAGACATGTAATAGGAGTTGAGCCGGAGTCAAAGACTATGATCACGTTGGGAGTTCGAGAGCTCGACGGAAGTCTGGACGGTCGTCGGAGGTTCTACGGGAATAAATCCGAGAAGTCCAGGAGCTTGCCAAAAGAAGCTCGTCGGAACTTGCCAAGTGGATCGTCGCAAGTCCAGGAGTTTGCCAGAAGTCCGCCGGAGCATCATCGGAGGTTCGTCAGAGGTTCGCTGGAAGTTCACCGGAAGAAGCGATTGACGCACTAGAGCAAACTATAGTAAATGTGTCACATCCTGAATTTTTTTTTTTTTTTTTTTCATAAATTTTCACACAGGCCAAATAAATAAACATCACTTTATTCATCATCTATAACCATTTATTACAATTCATTTATTCATCAAATTACAAGTAGAAAAGTTAACTTCAAGAGTCATCCAAGTGGCTCTACCTAGTGGTAGAGGAAAGTTCGCTCTCCATTGGAATCTGATTTAGTACTAGAGGGAGGCTGCTCTGAAAATCAAAAACAAAGAAAATTCAGCAACGCTGAGTAGGAACCCCAAAAGTCAAATCAAGATGAATACATGATCAAAATTCAATCAATCATCCCATTGGCGTATATCAAGTACCCGAAGGAGCACTCCCCCAACAGCGGATGGAGAGGCTTTATCCTACGGGATGAGTTTGTGTTCTCCTAACAGCGGATGGAGGCAAACTCATATCACACTCCCAACAGCGGATGGAGTGGTGTCCCACACCCGCCAAAGTGGGGACACGTTCCTCCCAACAGCGGATGGAGGAACCGTCCAGCCGCCACGTCTGACGGCCCGCTAATCCCCGAAGGGAATCGCCCTACCTGCTCTCGGCAGGAATATAATCTCACACTGGTCATATCCATTTCGGGATGAAATAACATATTTAAAACATCTCTTTCAAAAATCATCAATATCAAATAATATAAATTAACCCTCAATTGACTTGAACTCTAGTTTAATCGATTCAATTGAACTCGATTTACTAGAGCCTAACTGAACTGATCTCTAATCCTTATTTAACTGGTCTGGAACCACCCTAGACTAGTATAATTTAGACTAGATTAAGTTCAATTTAGGTTAAACTAACTTGAATAAGTCAATCAATTCGGAATCACCCTAAATTGATCTAGACTAATCAAGTATAGTTTAATTCAATCAATATTTGGGCTCAAGTTCAACAATAATATTGGGCTAGATTGAGCCAGTCCATCTATTGGTCATGTGCATTATACATGATTGAGCATGCATTACATAAAACTGATCCAGCCTTAGCCCATGGACTAGTCATAGCATATACCCATTAACAACATATATGAAAACATAATAATGCATTAAAAGATAGATGAAGAGAAAAGTTTTAATACAAAGAAATAACATTCTCAATTTGACTAAGAAATCATAAGACATTAAAAGAGGGACTAGGAGATAAGTTTTTAACACAAGGAAATAGCTTTCTAAATTCAAATAAAAATCATGTTTTCAACACATAAAATTTCAACATATTCTAGTCATATTTTAAATCATTCAGAATAATATATTTTAAAATTCAGATCAAAGAATATCAAAAAGGGATTTTAGATAACATATTCTAGTCTAACAAGATTTTAATCCAGATAAGATTAAAGATAAACTGTAATACAGAAAATATATCATATAAAACATATACCTTTTTAACATATTTAATTCTATAATAAAAACCTTAATCATGGGTCAAAGAATATTTTGAAAACTTTAACTGATTACTTTAATACAAAAAAATTTGACATTTAAAGAATTGATACACATTTTTCAAACTATAAAACTTTCAACATTTAAAGAATCAAAATAAAAGCTAAAACTTTTAAGAAAGGTAGGGAAAACCTACCTCTTGTCAACAGGGTGTAACTCCTCGTTCTATTGTCAACAGGGTGTAACTCCTTGTTCCTCCCGCTGCCAGGCTCGACTAGGTGAGGAACGAAGGAGAGAGAGATCCCTCCCCTTTAAATAGGAGGTGAGCCTCTATTAAGGGAAATAAATTTTAATTTTCGTATTTATTTAATATAAATTATTTCCATTTAATATACTACCAAATATGATATCATCATATTTGGAATACTTACTAGTTATTTCCTTAATTCATATCAACAAACAAGGAAGTAGATTAGGATTTCCTTAAATTATAATAACAAGTAAGGAAAGAAAATCAATTCCTAACTTAAATATTTGATGTGATTACATTTCTCCCCTCCTATAGGAAATTTGGTCCCCAAATTTAGCTTACCTTAATAGAATAGATAAGGATACTGCTCTTGCATATCTTCTTCTCTTTCCCATGTTGCCTCTTGGTCTGAATGGTGTTGCCAACAAATCTTTACCAAAGGTATAATTTTGTTCCTTAGAACATGTTCTTTTCTTTCCAAGATCTGGGTTGGTTGTTCTCTAAAAGTGGCATCATCTCGTAATTGTAGAGGTTGGTAAGATATGACATGTGATGGATCCCTGATATATCTTCGAAGCATAGACACATGAAATACATCATGGATACTAGCCAAAGCCGGGGAAAATGCCAATCTGTATGCTACAGGCCTAACCTTTTGTAAGATCTCAAATGACCAATAAATCTTGGGGCTAACTTCCCCCTTTGACCACACCTCATAACTATCTTGGTTGGTGACACCTTTAAGAAGACATGCTCACCAATTTCGAACTCTAGATCTCTTCGCCTTCGATCTGCATAACTTTTCTGATGACTTTAAGCGGTTAATAATCTTTGACGTATAATTCGAATATTATCAGCATCTTTTTGAATTAATTGAGGCCCCAAAAGCTTCTGTTCTCCTACCTCATCCCAATATACAGGTGATCTGCACTTTCTTCCATAAAGAGTTTCAAATGGAGCCATCTGTAAGCTAGAGTGATAACTATTATTATAAGAAAACTTAATTAGATGCAAGTGCATATCTCAACTCTCACCAAAGTCCAAAGCACATGCTCTTAAGAGGTCTTCAAGAGTTTGTATTGTCCTTTCAGATTGGCCATCAGTTTGGGGATGAAATGCTGTACTAAACTTTAACTACGTGCCCAAAGATTTTTTTGTAGACTTTCCTAAAATTTAGAGGTGAATCTTGGATCTCTATCTGAGATAATGCTAACTGGCACCCCATGATATCGAATGATTTCCTTAATATATAAGCTTGCTAGTTTATCCAATGATACTTCTTGTTAATAGGAAGGAAGTGAGCAGATTTAGTAAGTCTGTCTACTATTACCCAAATTTCATCATATCCTTTCATAGTCTTGGGTAATCCTGTCACGAAATCCATAGTGACTTGCTCCCACTTCCATTCAGGAATCAAAATCCTTTATAATTTTCCTGTAGGTACTCGATGTTCTATCTTCACTTGTTGGCATATCAAACATTTAGAAACAAATTCTGCTATATCTCTCTTCATACCACGCCACCAATAGTTTTGGCGTAAATCTCGATACATCTTAGTAGTCCCGGGATGGATGTTAAATTTTGATCTATGTGCCTCATCCAATAATTGCATCTTTACTGGATGGCTTTCGGGAACACAAAGTCGATTATGGAATGTAATAGAACTATCTATGGCTTGGAGGAATTCAGGTCTAGATCCTTGAGCTATGTCCTTAACTATCATTTGAAGATATGTATCTTCCTTCTAACTTTCTTTAACCTTTTCCACCAAGTATGATTGTGCCATCAGACACACAAGAAAACCTTTATTTGTCTCCAATAAAAGTTGAAGTTTTAAGTCTGCCAACTCCGTCATTATAAAATTCCTTTGAATATTCATATAGGCTACAAGACTATAGGTATTTCTGCTTAAGGCATCAGTAACTACATTAGCTTTCCTAGGATGGTAGTTGATATTAAAATCATAATCCTTTAGAAAGTCCAACCACCTTCTTTGTCTCATATTTAAATCTTTCTGTGTGAAAATATATTTGAGACTCTTATGATCCGTGAAGATTTCAAAAGTCTGTCCATAGAGATAATGCCTCCAAATTTTCAGTGCAGAAATGATAGCTGCTAACTCTAAGTCATGAGTAGGATAGTTCTTCTCACGAGGCTTTAATTGCCTCGATGCATAAGCAACTACCCTCTCGTTTTGCATTAGAACGTAACCAAGCCCTTATAGTGAGGCGTCGCTATACACTACAAAACCTTCTCCCCCCGAAGGAATCACCAATATAGGAGCACTGGTTAATTCCTTCTTCAATTCTTGAAAACTTTGTTGACATTTATCATCCCACATGAACTTTATATTCTTTTGTGTCAATCTGGTCAATGGTGCTACTATTTTTAAAAAGTCTTCTACGAATCTTCTATAGTATCTAACCAAACCTAAAAAGCTTCTAATCTCTGAAACATTAGAAGGTTGCTTCCATTTTATCACGGCTTCAATCTTATGAGGGTCAACAGATATACCAACACTTGAAATTACATGACCGAGAAACATAATTTCGTTAAGCTAGAAGTTGCTCTTGCTTAGTTTGGCATATAGTCTCTCTTGCCTTTGGACTTCCAAAACTATCTTAAGATGGTGTTCATGCTCTACTATGCTTTTATAGTAGATCAAGATATCATCAATGAACACAATTACAAATTTATCAAGATAAGGGTGGAACACCCTATTCATAAGATCCATGAAGGCAGTCGGTGCATTTGTGAGTCCAAAAGGCATTACTAAGAATTCATAATGACCATATCTTGTTCTAAAAGCAGTTTTTTTTTTTTTTTTTTTTTTTTGTACGTCTCCTTCTCTTATCTTCAGTTGATGATACCCAAATCTTAAATCAATTTTCGAGTATACCTGAGTACCTTGAAGTTGATCTAATAGGTCATCTATTCGGGGAAGGGGATATGTATTCTTTATGGTCACTTGATTGAGTTGTCTATAATCGATGCATAGTCGCATAGATCCATCTTTCTTCTTCACAAATAAGATAGGGGCACCCCAAGGTGATACACTGGATCGAATAAAACCCTTGTCCAAATGCTCTTGGATCTGTTTCTTTAACTCCTCCAACTCAATTGGTGTCATTCTATACGGAGGTTTAAAAATAGGTGCAGTGCCAGGTAGAAGATCAATTGTAAATTCAATCTATCTATTTGGTAGTAGTGCAAGTAGATTTTCGGGAAAAACATCTGGAAAATCCTGTACAATGGGGATGTCCTTTAATACTGGCTTCTTAGAATCTTCTCAAAAAATAAAGGTCAAGTATCCCTGACATCCTTTGAGTAATAATTGGGTGGCACTCAAAGCTGAAATAATATAAGGGAATATTTCCTGAATCCCATTGAACTTGAAAGATGGTTGATCTAAGGGTGAAAAAGTAATAGTCTTCCGGAAACAATCGACACTTGCATGGTATGTTGAAAGTCAGTCCATACCCAAGATAGCATCGAAATCTTGAAATTCTAGTATAATAAGATCTACTAGCAAATCATTACCTTTAATAATAATTACACAATTTATATATATCTGATCAACTGTCAAAGAGTTTCCAACTTATTATTTGTATGAACACCTCTCCGAGTGCGTACACTAGTAGCATTGCGACCATGAGCACCCCGAGTGATAAAACCACTAATCTTTGGAATTGACTCTATTACTCTTATAATAGGTTAAAGACAATCATTGGTTAAAGTCAATCAAGGGACCTAATACACCTACAGGCCCTAGACCATGCTCTGATACCATAAAAATTGTCACATCCTGAATTTTTTTTTTTTTTTTTTTCATAAATTTTCACACAGGCCAAATAAATAAACATCACTTTATTCATCATCTATAACCATTTATTACAATTTATTTATTCATCAAATTACAAGTAGAAAAGTTAACTTCAAGAGTCATCCAAGTGGCTCTACCTAGCGGTAGAGGAAAGTTCGCTCTCCATTGGAATCTGATTTAGTACTAGAGGGAGGCTGCTCTGAAAATCAAAAACAAAGAAAATTCAGCAACGCTGAGTAGGAACCCCAAAAGTCAAATCAAGATGAATACATGATCAAAATTCAATCAATCATCCCATTGGCGTATATCAAGTACCCGAAGGAGCACTCCCCCAACAGCGGATGGAGAGGCTTTATCCTACGGGATGAGTTTGTGTTCTCCCAACAGCGGATGGAGGCAAACTCATATCACACTCCCAACAGCGGATGGAGTGGTGTCCCACACCCGCCAAAGTGGGGACACGTTCCTCCCAACAGCGGATGGAGGAACCGTCCAGCCGCCACGTTTGACGGCCCGCTAATCCCCGAAGGGAATCGCCCTACCTGCTCTCGGCAGGAATATAATCTCACACTGGTCATATCCATTTCGGGATGAAATAACATATTTAAAACATCTCTTTCAAAAATCATCAATATCAAATAATATAAATTAACCCTCAATTGACTTGAACTCTAGTTTAATCGATTCAATTGAACTCGATTTACTAGAGCCTAACTGAACTGATCTCTAATCCTTATTTAACTGGTCTGGAACCACCCTAGACTAGTATAATTTAGACTAGATTAAGTTCAATTTAGGTTAAACTAACTTGAATAAGTCAATCAATTCGGAATCACCCTGAATTGATCTAGACTAATCAAGTATAGTTTAATTCAATCAATATTTGGGCTCAAGTTCAACAATAATATTGGGCTAGATTGAGCCAGTCCATCTATTGGTCATGTGCATTATACATGATTGAGCATACATTACATAAAACTGATCCAGCCTTAGCCCATGGACTAGTCATAGCATATACCCATTAACAACATATATGAAAACATAATAATGCATTAAAAGATAGATGAAGAGAAAAGTTTTAATACAAAGAAATAACATTCTCAATTTGACTAGAAATCATAAGACATTAAAAGAGGGACTAGGAGATAAGTTTTTAACACAAGGAAATAGCTTTCTAAATTCAAATAAAAATCATGTTTTCAACACATAAAATTTCAACATATTCTAGTCATATTTTAAATCATTCAGAATAATATATTTTAAAATTCAGATCAAAGAATATCAAAAAGGGATTTTAGATAACATATTCTAGTCTAACAAGATTTTAATCCAGATAAGATTAAAGATAAACTGTAATACAGAAAATATATCATATAAAACATATACCTTTTTAACATATTTAATTCTACAATAAAAACCTTAATCATGGGTCAGAGAATATTTTGAAAACTTTAACTGATTACTTTAATACAAAAAAATTTGACATTTAAAGAATTGATACACATTTTTCAAACTATAAAACTTTCAACATTTAAAGAATCAAAATAAAAGCTAAAACTTTTAAGAAAGGTAGGGAAAACCTACCTCTTGTCAACAGGGTGTAACTCCTCGTTCTATTGTCAACAGGGTGTAACTCCTTGTTCCTCCCGCTGCCAGGCTCGACTAGGTGAGGAACGAAGGAGAGAGAGATCCCTCCCCTTTAAATAGGAGGTGAGCCTCTATTAAGGGAAATAAATTTTAATTTTCGTATTTATTTAATATAAATTATTTTCATTTAATATACTACCAAATATGATATCATCATATTTGGAATACTTACTAGTTATTTCCTTAATTCATATCAACAAACAAGGAAGTAGATTAGGATTTCCTTAAATTATAATAACAAGTAAGGAAAGAAAATCAATTCCTAACTTAAATATTTGATGTGATTACAAAATGTCTTAAGAATTGTCATAGTTAGCATGTAGATTAAGTTAGAAATGGGAGGTGATCCCATTAGCTTAATCTAGGGGCAATTGGGCCCTTGATAGACCCAAATTGGGCCGAATGGATCAATCCATTCTGACAAGAATTCCTACTAGGCGGTGGCACCGCCCAGGAGAGGGTCTCCCAAGAAAGCTAGGCAATGCAACCGCCCCAATCAAGCGGTGGCACCGCCTAGGCTCAGTCTCCAAGTGAGATTGGGCGGTGCAACCGCCCCTAACAGGCGGTGGCACCACCAGGGCTCAGTCTCCGAGCTCTGCCAAGCGGTGCAACCGTCCCTGACAAGCGGTGGCACCGCCTAGAGGCTCAGTGTCTGAGCTCTGCCAAGCGATGCAATCGCCAGACCCCGAAATTCCGGGAGATGATAGTTTTGAGATCGGAATTCAAACTGGTTTGGAGCCTATAAATACCCCACCCATCCCTGGGTAAAATAGACAAGCACAGAGAAATTAAAAGAGAGAAAACGATGCTACAATCTCTAGAATTTCCCTCCTCTAGCTTAAGTGTTAGAATTCTGTGTAAGAGAGGAGAGTGAGTGCTTGTAAGGGTTGTCTCCTAAACCCAGTAAAAGGAGAAGAGGGGTGTAAGAAGGAGATTGATCTTCGCCTAGTAAAGGAAGATCGTTAGTGGATGCCGGTGGCCTCGACGCAAGAGGAATCGGAGGAGTGGATATAGGTCACGATTGACCGAACCACTATAAACTCTCGTCTTCTCTGGTTTGCATTTACTTTGAGCATCTTATCTTTACTGCAAACCTCCTTAGTAGCTTACTGCCTTCTGCTCATTTACAAATGTGTTTCTTAGTTAAGTATTTTCCGAATCGACGTTAAGACGGAAATCGGTTTTATCGTACGAACATCATATTTCAGTTTGCGCTTAGATTCTGATTTCTATCTTAACTATAAACTGCCTTCCTTACTTTACTTCAAATATGTTTTCGTAAGCTTTCAAAGTTATTATTGGCACGAAATGACTTTTACGTCGGAATCAGATTTCAACGTACGAACGTAATTTTAATCGTCGAAAGTTTTCCGCTGCACTTATTCACATTTATATATGTATATATGTATATATGTATTTCTATCTTAACTACAAACTGCCCCCCCCCCTCTTAGTGCTCTTGATCCTAACATATATATATGTATATACATATATACATATACATATATATACATATATGTATATATATGTATATGTATATATGTATATATGTATATATATACATATATATATATATGTATATATACATATATATATATATGTATATATACATATATATATATATATGTATATATACATATATATATATGTATATATACATATATATATATATATATACATATATATATATATTTATATATATATATATATATATATATATATATATATATATATATATATATATAAATACATATGTATATGTATATATATATATATATATATAAATACATATGTATATGTATATATATATATGTATATATATGTATATATATATATGTATACATATGTATATATATATATATATATATATATATATATATATATATATATATGTATATATATATGTATATATATATGTATATATATATGTATATATATATGTATATATTTATATATATATATATATATATATATATATATTTATATATATATATATATATATATATATACATATATATATATATATATATATATATATATATAATATACATATGTATACATATATGTATATATATATACATATGTATACATATATATACATATATATACATATATATACATATATATACATATGTATACATATATATATGTATATATATGTATATATATATATATATATCTATATATATGTATATATATATATATATGTATATATATATATATATATGTATATATATATATATATATATGTATATATATATATATATGTATACATATGTATATATATATGTATATATATATATATGTATATATATGTATATATACATATGTATATATACATATGTATATATACATATATATACATATGTATATATACATATATATATATATGTGTATATATATATATATATATATATATATATATATGTGTATATATATATATATGTATATATATATATATGTATGTATATATATATGTATATATGTATATATATGTATATATATGTATATATGATAGTTTTCATCATAAAAGTTTGCCTTACATAATGTCAAAATAACCATATATTTATCCTGGACTTGATTTAGTATTTGCATCCATTTAAACATGAAAAGTACTTTTATTTTTTGATTTTTTTTTCTTTAGACATGTTGGAAATCATCAAATTAGCAATCATACCCTCCGATAGCTAAAGAACTATGGTATATATATGAAATGTAAATTGACACTCTCCAAATAATTGAAACAAGTTGGATCGATCAAGATTGAAGTCTAATTAGTTTATTAATATAAAATTTATAAAATAATTAGAATAGCACCTTGGTTTTCTTAAAACGTCACAAACTAACAAGTTTGATAAGTTAAAAGAAAATTCAAAGATTTTTTGGGTTTGAACGCCACAAGCAAAAAAGCTTGATAAGTATTGAAAGATGATTATACTTCTGAATTGCTTTCTTACAAAGGAGTCAACCTTGTTTATATAGTACAAATGACAAATACAAATGGAATGAATCTATTAAATATATTATATAATATTCATATTCCTAATTGTAGATTAATCTGTTAAATCTTGGATTTTGATTATGAAACCAATTGATAGAGTTTATAATTTAATATATGTTTTGAGTGATGTTGGATTAACTTCGATCAAAAACGACAAATCAATTAAAGCAGGAGGAATCGGACATTGGGTCGGAGTGGAACATGTTAGAAGATTGGACGTCGAGTCGGAAGACCGATCGACGTATTGGCAAAAGGCTTCATGCCGTGAGTTTAGGCATCGGGCTGAAGGATCGGAAGTTGTGGGAGTCAACATGCCGATTGGGCAATACGCCGAATGAGATGATGATGTGCCAAAGGATCGAACGAAGCACCGGATAAACCAATGACATGCCAGACAATATAGGATTTATGCTTATAATTGTGTGTCTAGATCGAGTTAGTTTAGGATTAATTGAGTTAGTTTTGGGATGAAACAATGCTAACTCAATTAGGGACCAATTGGGCCTAAATCAGGACTGAATTTGGCCTATTATTTGGCTTATTTAGTATCTTATAGCAAGGTCTGATGGTGGTACCACCCAAACTAGGTGGTGGTACCGCCCAAGCACAATCTTCAAGACTGTGCCAAGCGGTGGTACCGCCCAAACACAGTCTCATAAACTATGTCAGACGGTGGTACCGTCAGACTGGGAGGTGGTACCACCTAGTGTCAGTGTTGTAGGCGATAGTACCATCTAGCACAAGCGATGATACCGCCAAGACTCGGGAAACCTAGGACAAGACTTTTTTTTGCTCCATTTTTTAAGTCATTTGGGGTCTATAAATACCTTAGCTATTCCTATATGTTGTAGTATGAAATTGAATTGTAAAAGGGGGAAAGAATCCCCGTGAAAAAAAAAGTTGTAAATCTCTCTTAGCATAGAATCACCTTTTTCTAGTATTTAGAAGTTCTAAAGAGAGAAGTGAGGTCTAAATATAAAATAGAAAAGTGTAAAGGTTCTCTTTTGAACTTGTGAAAAGGAGAAAGAGTTACAAGGGCAGTTGATCTTTGCCCATTAAAAGAAGATCGGTAGTGGAAGCCGATGACCTTGAGTGAAGAGGAATCGGGAGTAGATATAGGTCACGACGATCAAACTACTATAAAACTCAGTTAGCATTTATTTTATGCTTTTCATTTATATTGCAAACTAATTTACTGGCTTATTACTTTCACAACGCTTACGAACATACTTTCAAGTCAAGCATATTTCCAATACAAGCTTTTATCAAACGTAATTTTTTAAACTGACATGTTTTTATCGAAAGCATTAATTCACACCCTCCCCCCCTCTTAGTGCCAACTTGGTCCTAACATAATCTGCCTTGAATTGATTTGAATGATTATTCATGAATAATCCCATAATTCTTAATATTATCCAATATGGCTAAATGGCATTGATTACTCAAAATTGGCTAAAAATTTATCATTCTCTCAAAGTTGGACTTTCTCTTCATGATTTGGACTTATTTGAATCATGTTGACCATTTTGGTCTCTTCTTGCATCCATAAAGCCTTGATTGAGTCTTGACCAGCTTGCTCCTTCCAAATAAGTTAAGGCTTCTTTCATCCTTTTAGCTTTAGCTCTTGTTATTGGTTCTCCATAAATAGCTAAAGGTCTTTGATAGAATTATGATCAACATGATGGTTCATATCATTCCCCTTTTCTCGAAAGGATTCGTCATTGAATCAGTGACTTCATCACCCTTATCAAACAAAGATAAATCAGAAACATTGAAGGTTGTACTAATAATGCTATACTCACCTAGTAGTTCCAGCTTGTATACATTGTCATTGATTTTTTGAAGTACTCGAAATGGGTCATCTCCTCTTGGCATTAGTTTAGACTTCCTTTGGCTACGAAATCTTTCCTTCCTCAAGTGTAACCAAACCCAATTACTAGGTTTAAATACTACTTGCTTTTAGCCTTTGTTATATTGTTTCTCATATTGTAGAGTTTTCTTTTTAATTTGTGTTCGGACTCTTTCATGCAATGCTGTGACAAAATCAGTTCTTTGCTTATCATCCAAATTAGTCTTTTCCAAAGGTAAAGGTAACAAATCTATAGGAGTTAATAGATTGAACCCGTACACAACTTCAAATGGGGAATGGTTTGATAGGGAATGGTTTGTTGTAGCATGCACACTTCTGTTATAAGCAAATTCTATATGTGGCAAACATTCCTCCTAATTTTTTAAATTCTTTTAAATTATGACCCTCAAAAGTGTTGATAAAGTTTGATTTACCACCTTCATTTGTCCATTTATTTGTAGATGACAAGTGGTTGAATACGACAACCTTGTACCTAACTTGCTTCAACGTGTTTTCCAAAAATGGCTAAGAACTTCACATCTCTATCATTCATAATTGTCTTTGGAATGCCATGTAATTTTACAATTTCTTTGAAGAACAATCTTGCGACATATGTTGCATCATCTGTTTTGTGGCATGGAATGAAATGTGTCATCTTACTAAACCTGTCAACAACAACAAAAATAGAACCTCTCCTTCCTTTTGACCTAGGTAAACTCAAGACAAAGTTCATCGATATATCAACCTACGGCTCACTAGTTATATAAAGAGGAGTATATAACTCATGAGGCATTACTTTAGATTTACCTTGTTTACAAGTAATGCATTTCTCACACAATCTCTCAATATCTCTTTTCATGTGTGGCCAAAAGAAATGATCACTTAATGTATTTAAAGTTTTTTCTGACCCTAAAATGTCTTATTAAACCTCCACTATATATCTCTCTCACAAGTAATTCTCTCATTGAACATTGAGGAACACACAACTTGTTTTCTTTGAAAAGAAATCCATCATGCCTAAAGAACTTGTCAAAACCCTCTTTCTCACATGCCCCATAAACATGAGCAAAATCATGGTCAGAATTGTATAAATCTTTAATATAACCTAATAATTTTGCATCAAGTTGAGAAATTAGAGCCTACCTTCTAGAAAGAGCATCTTTAATATAACCTAATAATTTTGCATCAAGTTGAGAAATTAGAGCCTACCTTCTAGAAAGAGCATCCACAACCATATTTTCCTTACCTTATTTGTACTTGATGATGTATGGAAAGGATTCAATAAACTCCACCTATTTTGCATGCCTACGATTTAGCTTTCCTTATTCTTTGAGATATTTCAACAACTTATAATCGGTATATATAATGAATTCCTTGTACTAAAGATAGTACTGCCATGTCTCTAACATTCTTACCAAAGCATAAAACTCCTTGTCATATGTTGGATAGTTAATACTTGCTCTACTTAGCTTCTCACTAAAGAATGCAATGGGTTTGCCTTCTTGCATTAAGACTCCTCCAGTACCTATTCCACTTGTATCATACTCAATCACAAAAGTTTTAGCAAAGTTAGGTAAAGGATATAATACCACTCGTATCATACTCATATCAAGCATATACCTATATCAAGCATATTGTCAAGGTCTCCCCAACAACATATGACAAGCATATATAGGTATCATATTATACTAAACTTCATCCTTATATCTACCAATTGAAAAAGAAACTAACACTTGTTGATTTACCTTTACTACACCACTATCAATCAACCATTGTAACTTGTAAGGTTTTTGATGTTTGATAATAGGTAATTTCAGTTTCTCCACGAGTAAGGTGCTTGCCACATTTATACAACTTCTACTATCAACAATCACATTACACAACTTGTTAGCAATCAAACAATGAGTATGAAATAGATTTTCACATTGTTTATCATGTTCATCATTTTTATTTTGCAAACTAAGTATGCATTGAACAACTAGATTTTCACCTTTAGCATACTCTACATCACTAGCATCCTCTGGAATGTCATCATCATCCTCTCTCTTACTTTCAGATTCCATAATTACATCTCTCATGATCATAACTCTCTTATTAGGATAGTCACATGCCACATGTCTATGCCTAAGACACTTAAAACACTTAATACCTCTAATTTGATTAGGTTGATTCTCACCTTTACTCTTGTTGCTTGATTCATTTCTACCTTTAGTTTTATCAATTTTAGGCTTAACAATGGGTTTATCATCCTTTTTACTCTAATTCAATTTCCAAGAAAATGAAAAACTTAATAAGATTTCGAATCATACCTTGTGTCTTTTCTTTTGAGTTGTCTCTCAATCTTCATGGCCACATTCACCATGTCCTTAATCTCCACATAATGTTGCAACTCTATGAGATTAGCAATGTTCTTATTTAATCTACTTAGGAATCGAGCCATGGTAGCCTCATGATCTTCCTCCACATTAGCCCTTATCATAGCTATCTCCATCTCCTTGTGATATTCATCAACCTTCATGGAACCTTATGTCAAAGTTTGCAGCTATTGGTGCAAATCCCTATAGTAATGGCTAGAGACAAATCTCCTCCTCATGATTTGTTTCATCTCCAACCAAGTCTCCACGGGCCTTTCACCATTTCTACGCTTGTCTTTACATAATTGATCCCACCAAATAATAGCATAATCATAAAATTCAATAACGACTAATTTTACCTTTTTTCTTTTCGGAGTAGTTGTGACATTCAAATATCAGCTCCACTTTTCATTCCCACTCCAAATAGGCATATGGATTATTCTTCCCTTGAAAATGAGGAATTTTCATTTTGATGTTGCTTATGTTTCTGTCCATACCATCAAAATGTCCTCTCCTAGTTTGTCTCCTAGGATTATATCTTGACCAATTAGAATAACTTGGTCATCATCTTGTTAGATTATGTGGCCCTATTTAATTAGGTAAGATATATTATAGATATGATTGGATTCTGATTATGGTTATTGGCCAATAGAAAAGAAGTTCATATTAAAGTAGGATTCCGTAGGAGATAACCTTGATAGGAGGAACTCTCCTAATAACTAATCTTAGACCCTGTGTGCATCTGAGTAACATTGAGAGATTAAGGCTTTTCTCTTAATCTCCCTCTCTCCTAATTCCCTAATCCATCAATCTAGGTGGTCCTATGAAAAGATAGGAAGATTCTCGGGTATTATTGATTTATTTTTTCTATATGAATTTCTCTATTACTTATTACGAGCAATGTATAATTTTATGTTTGATCGATGAATTTACTGTTTAATATCATCGATGTTATTGAGATGATCATCTCTGTTGATCGTGTACCACTCTGCAGCCGCGCATCACGGTCGTGTGTGGGCAGAGGTTCGCTTGCGAGCGGTGATAGCACCACGGGCATCCTGCACCCCGTGTAAAGGTGGCGGTCGCCCTCATGCATAATGGTGGCGCCCGTAGAAGGCGCTTGCGGAAGGGCGGTGGCCGCAGACAAGGCGACGGCCAAGCGCGGGCGGGAACCGCGGCAGCCGGGTGCAGATAGCGATAGCGGCCACGCACGGGCAAGTACCGCCGCGGGCTGGCAACAGCCGCGGCCAGCCGTGCGCGCTGTCCGGTGGCAACGACCGTCGACGAGTAGGTACCGCCGTAGCGGTCGCGCGCTGGCAATAACCGTGGCCAACCGTGAGCGTCGTCCGCAAGCAGGAAAGGCCGCAGCGCCGTAGCGGCCGCACACGAGCAGCGGCAACGCCGCACACGCAAGCAACGGCGGCGGCAGCAAGCGCAGGCGATGGCGGCGGAAAGGTAGATTAGGGTTTTGGTAGAAATTATAGTTCTGCCCTTTGTAAATTTCGTAATTTCAGTTTATGTTCTGTCAACATATTTACAGTTTTACCCTCGGGTCTAATTTCTATCAAATTACAGTTTTACCATTCATAAATTGCATATTTTCGATTTATATCCTATCAAATATTTACAGTTTTATCATTATAAAATTGAGAATTTTGGTTTATATTCTTAATTATAAAATTGATAAATATAATTTATTATAATTATGATTGAATTTAATCATGATTATATTTTGATTATTTGATTGGATTTAATTTTTTATTAAAAAAATATAAATTATGGTTTACTTTATAATTTTCTCATATGAATTATTAATTATACATGTGATAAATAAAATTTAATTATTGTTCTTGGATATTTATTTAGTTATTCACATATATATATTTGAAATTATGAAATAATGTTTACCTTTCACATGAAGGCATGATTTATATATTATCATGATTATCATATGAGTTTTCTTGTACTGATTAATGTTCAATAATTATTATGGTTATTATTTTATTATTGAACTACTTAGCATTAATGTTCAATAATTATTATGGTTGTTATTTTATTATTGAACTGCTTAGTATTAATGTTCAATAATTATTATGATTGTTACTTTATTATTGAACTACTTAGCATAAATTAAAGAAATTTGATGAATATTATTTGTAATTCATCTCCTTAAGTTTTATCTGACTTATAGCTGTCAAAGTGGCATTGGATGATAAACTTTTGTGATATGAATTACAATAAAGATCTTATCAGTTATATGACATTTTAGATTGTATTTTATATTTTTGTATTGGTCCTACAGCCACCAAAGTGACCTGGACTGATAATTTATAAAATACATTATGAAATTAGTCCTAAATGATATTAAATAAAAATAATATTCACAATGGAAGTATGAATCAGGATAAAGAAATTTAGTAAATATTATTTATAAAGTTCATGTCATTCATGGGATATTTTAGATTATATTTTATCTTTTTGTATTGGTCTTGCAGCCACCAAAGTGACCTGGACCAATAATCTATAAAATACATTATAAAATTTATCCTAAATGATATTAAATAAAATAATATTTACGATGGCACATATAATTATGAGATTTAGATAATCCCAAAGGAGAATCTATTTCAAATAATTATGTGATGGGGTAGGATGATGCTGTTTCAAATATTCTTATAGTTTAGGGTTGTATATCCAAAGGTAACAACACTATTCCATAAGGATGGTATCAGTCCTCCATAAGTGATCTTGAATAAACACTAGATATGTCAATATTTCACCCAAAGGTGAAATATATATAATATCAATTGTTCATCATATTTTGGGAACTCAACGCATTAATGTTATATTATACTGTGGCACTTCCTTTATTGTGTTTCTGTAAATGTCTCTATACGTTCTGAAATAAATAGCTTGAGCATATATAAGTTGTATTGAGTGAGTGAGACCTTGATCAAATTAATTGAACAAAACACAAACTTAATTACTGAAAGTTCTATGAAATAAATAATTAAAATGACTGATCAAGAAAAGTATGAAAGACTCAATTTTATGATACTTAAACTTCAGTATAGTTTACAACTAGCGCATGAGAATAACTAAGGATCAATTTAAATTTTCTGATAAGTCATTAGTTGACACCTTACTATAGTAGTATTTAAGGAATCTAAGATTATATCATCAAAATAAATGATAAAGTTGTAAGTTCATGACTCATAATATTTTGAGTATTACTCAGGGAGTACGTAACACTAAAATAAGGATGAAGCGTAAGTCCACTTGAGTTTATAATTACTATATAAACTCATAAAAGAATATCTTCACAATAAAGTGTTACTTTTATAGCAAATAAAGTTATGTGAAGAAGAAATATACTATAAGATTTGATTTGAAATGAAAAATGTATAAATATAACATTTATATAGTTCAAATCAAATATTATAGATATTATTGATGGATTAATTTGATGCTTCAACATATGTTACTAATAATAGATATTCATTAAAATAAAAAAAATGAAGAGGGATAAAACCAAAAGAATGAGATATTTATCAATATAGAGAATCATTGAAAGCTATATTAGTTTATATTTATCACATATATCTAAAGATAATTCAATTTGATAAATCTTGAGAATTCATGTTGTGTTCTTATAATTCTGGGAATTTGAGTTCTTTACCTAGAATTGTTAAAATATTATTTCCCTTTTGACGGTTGTAAACTTACTGTGATTCAATAAAATTAACCTTTGAATTCTGTATAATAGTCTATATAGAATTAATATGAATCATAAGTTTACAATGATCCTACAATTAAATATTGAAGTGAAATATAGTTTTATAAACTCTTTGAGGTTATGTTTATCACTATATATTTTTATCTCATTAAAGAGAGATATTTTACCACCATATAAATAATCTATTGAGATATGATTATATATATCTAATTTATGTAAAGTTTATGACCATTTATACTCTTGAATTGTATATAAATGAAGTTGATAGACAATTAGATAGAAAAGTCAAGATCATCGTATCTAACAAGGGTAATAAATTTTATAGTATTTATAATGAACCCAATTATAATTCTTTTGCTAGATTTTTAGAAAAATAAGGTATATGATTTACCAGATGTGTTATAGCATAATATGATTGCTGAAAGATATCATCGTACCTTATAGATATGGTTAAGAGCAATGATAAGTTATTCTTTTGTACCCAAATCAATGTGAGAAGAAGCTCCAAGGACAACTATGTATATCTTGAATGGTGTTCCTATAAGTAAATTATATGACTTTTTTTTAAGTTATGAAATGATAGGAAACCTGACTTAAAATATTTACATATTTGAGATTGTCCTATGGAGATGAGGATCTTCAACTCACATAAAAGAAAATTAGTTTTCATAATTATTTTTAAATATTTTATTATCTATTCAGAAAAGTTTAAAGAGGTACATATCTTATTGCTCTAATCATAGTACAAGGACAATTAAATCTGGTAACGTAAGATTCCTATAAAATAGCAAATCAGTGGAAATGAAATTCTCGAAATTTAATTTTGAAATAGAGGAGATACAAGTTAATACTCTTTTATTATTCGAGAGATTATTGTTACTCAAATCATTAAATAATTTGATAAAAGTAAACAACAAAATAACATTACTAAACTCTCACATTATATTGATATCATTATTAATGGTCTTGTAGGACAACCATAATTGACAACTTTGAGAATATCTCAAAGGGGAATGAATCATGTCATTTATAGTTATTATATTAAATATCTACAAGAATTATATTTTGATATAGGAATCAGAATGGATCCCTTATTGTTGTCATGGGTCATGAAAAATAATGATTCTGAAAAGTAATATGATGCAATAAAAGAAGAGTTAAAATTAATAACCAGAATGGTGTTTGATAAATTTATCGAATTGTCTAATAATTATAAAAGAGTCTATTATATAAATATGACTCAAAGGACAATGTCGAACGATATAATAGTTAGACTTGTGGTTAAAAGTTTTACTCATAAAGAATGTATCGATCATAACGAGATTTTTAATGAACTCATTAAGAATCATCATGATATTAGTGACTCATTATGAGTTTGAGTTATATCATGATGATATGAAAATATTTTTAAAAGATCTAGCTTTATATGGGTTACTCTGAATGATTTACAAAGAAAATAATAGAAACATAAAGTTTGGTATGCAAATTCAGGAATCCATTTATGACCTTAAACAATCTTCAAGATAATGATATATAAAGGTTCTTGATATCATTATTTCAGATTTAAGGTAAATGCTATTAATCAGTATTTATATCAGTGGGAGCAAGTTTATTATATTGGTCTTATATATGGATAATATTTTACCTTACCAATAGTGATCTTGATTTATTATACTAAATCAAGAAATTTATTACTAAGAGTTTTAAGATGGTTGATATGAATAAGATATCTTATATTATTAACATTGAGTAATTTAAGGATAGATCTCAATGATTATGAAGATTGTCTAAGAAAAGATATATCAACCGAGTCTTGAAAATATTCAATATACAGCTTTATTCAGTAAATCATAAAAGTAAAATTTTAGTTAATAGTAAATGATTAAAAATGACTTGAAAAGAATCAGATAAAGAAAATATTCTTTGTATATGCGTAGTTGGAAGTCTATGCTCAACCCTGTATTAGAAAAGATATCAGTTTTTACAGTTAAAATGTTGGGTATATATTGGAGTTACCTAGAAGTAAAAACTGTTAGGATCGAGAGCACTAAGAGGGGGGGGGGTGAATTAGTGCAGCGGAAATCTTACAGCAATTTAAAAACGAAAGCTGCGTTCATCCGATAAAAAACGATTTCGATATAAAAGCAGAATCACAGTGCAGTTTGCGTCTAAGCGCAGTTTGCGTCTAAACGCAGTTTTGCGTCTAAACGCAGTTTTACGTCTAAACGTAGTTTTACGTCTAAACGCAGTTTTACGTCTAAACGCAGTTTTGCGTCTAAACGCAGTTTTGCGTCTAAACGCAGTTTTACGTCTAAACGCAGTTTTACGTCTAAACGCAGTTTTGCGTCTAAACGCAGTTTTACGTCTAAACGTAATTTTACGTCTAAATGTAGTTTTGCGTCTAAAAACAGTTTTGAACCTTGAAAAGCGTTTTACATAGAAAGCAATTTGCAGCTATAAATGGAATCCGAATGTAAGCGTAAGCTGCAATGTGAAGATCGTACGAAAACACGATTTACGTTTGAATGCAGATTCTGAAAGATCAGAGCTTAGAAACTCGTTCGTAAAGGCGCAGAGGGCAGTAGCAATGTAGGAGGTTTGCAGTAATGATAAAGTGCTCAAAGTAAAAGCAAACCAGAGATTTAGAGTGGTTCGGTCAGTCTTGACCTACTCCACTTTTGGCTTCCTCCTCCGACGAGGTCACCGACGTCAACTAGCTGCCTTCCTTCAATGGGCGAATGATGTCAAGGCATGACATACATCATCAAGTTTGTATGATAGTGTTTGTAACTATTCATCATGTAATCATATAACGCTGCGAAGGATTATTACATGATGCACACATTTGAGATTTTCTAGCAAGTTTGCATTTACTTCACAAGATAGAATATCAAATCAAGACATGATGCAAACTATAGCACATGTTCACATATCTCTTGGTGATGCAAGGATGGCATAACTATAACATTGTTTATAGCATCACTCAAGTATTTGCAACTATGACATAGACATGATTATGGCAGTTCAGCTATGACATAGTATTTATCAATTCATATGTTTCTCCCCCTTTGTCATCAACAAAAAGCACGATAGCATTATCAAGCACATAAAGGAAGTCATGACACATATAATACTTTGAATATCTCTTTATTGTTTGTTGCTTGAAGGAGGAAAGTCATTTTTCAAAAAGTTTTCATAGCATTCAAATCGAAAAATGAACTTCTTACATGCATTTGGTTAAAAATATTTGTCACATAATTTGTAACATGTTATTTGATCAAGCGATGTCAAGGCATGTAATAGTAATACCATCCGAAAAATAATTTTGACTATTCATCATGTATTCGGACACATCAACATTCCTAATTCTCTTCTTATGTAATCAAATTGTTCTTCACATAGGGGTTTTGTGAAGATATCAGCTAGTTGATGTTTGGTATCAATAAACTCTATGGTTACATCATGATTAGTGACATGATCTCGTATAAAGTGATGTCTAATATCAATGTGTTTGGTTCTTGAGTGTTAAGCTTTTGATGTAGTAACACAACTATTTCAAGTGCAGCATTTCATTATATTGCATAGCAAGATTTTTATTTTAGCAAGTATAGCATTGCATCACATGGTAAGATATCAGTTCGTACGATGCAAATTTTTGTTTGATATCTTGATACAGGGCATGATAGCAATCATATTAGTAATAGCAACCATATCAATGTCATACTGCTGACTTATCAACTACATTGGTACGTTGCTTCATATTTTTCAAGGCATAGGCTTTTAAACCTTTTTAGTTTCAGTGCAAAATCCAAGATAAACAACAAGAGATGTTTGCAAATATGCTTACACAAACAAGGATAACCATATCAGGGTAACATATGTACAGCATATCAGATAACCATAAAAACAAAGTCCTTCATGAATAACATAAGGAGTTTACAACATGTCATATCAAAAACAGCAGATGTTCATACAAGCTTATTCATAAGGTGGAAGATTAAAGTGCCTAAGTAAAGAGTCAAATTGTCGATGGATTTGCTGCAGCTCGGTTAGGATTTGATCTTGTTGAAGTTCAAGCCGTTCTTGTCTTTGTTCAAATCGGTCCATCCGAATCCCGATATCTTCGATGGATGATGTGTGAGTTTGCTCAACCGGATGTGTTTCCTCAAAGGGATAGATCGGAGGAGATTGGGTACTCCTAAAGACTGGGGTTTCCGGCTCTGGTTCAGGTTCAGGTTCAGGTTCAGGTTCAGGCTGAGGGGGATCAGTTCTTCTAGGCATTCTAACCCAGTTACCGTTTCTATAGTGACATCTTAGTCGGTGAAGTAGATTTTTGTTTATTATGCTGAATCTATCTACTTTCATTACTTCTTCTTCTAGTGGTATTTGAATGTCGTAAGCTTTCATTATTCTAGTAATTATTCCACCATATGGGAGCATCATATCTTTCTTAGATAATTCTAACATGTTTTGTTGGATCAGATAGCCAAGACAAATGTCACGTCCTTTCATGATTAGGTACATAATTCCTAATTCTAATTGGCTCACTTCATCATGATGGTATTGTTTAGGAAGAATTATACTAGTCATGATATGATGAAGTATTTTAGTGTTAAAAGGCAGTAGATGTTCACAACTTTTAGGAACAAATTCTATGTTAGGATCGGCAAGGATTGTTCCTAAGGCTTCAACGTAGGATGTTTCAATGGTTTTTTCATCCCATAATCCTCTAAAGTAAAGTCCTATGCTTTTCATGGGAATACCTATCATATCACAAATGAATCTATCAGTGATTGAGATGTGTTGTCCTAAGAGATAGGTTGACATCCTTTCTTCATCATCTATTTGCATGTTGTTGTAAAACAATCTAACTAGTCTAGGATAGATGGGTTCGTTGATCTGCAAAATTGGAAGTAGATTTAGGTTTGCAAACCATTGGATAGTCTCTACATCTCTTAGTTCATTCAGATCTACGTATTTTCCCTTATTGATGCTTCTTAGTTCGAAGGAGAGAAATTTTTCAGCATGGTCTTTGGAATCAAAAAGAGTGAGATCAAACTCTTCTACTAATCTCCTCTTTCCCTTATCCCTTGAGGATCTTCTAGAACCCATAGCTACTGCTGTTTAAAGAGATAAAGATGAACAAGAGTGAACAAAACAGAATTTTAGAGGTTCTTAGAGAATACCTTAGTGAAATCTTCAAAATAGGGAGAGATTCTTGATGTTTTGCTCCGAAATGGGAGGTATTTGGGAGGCTAAATGGAGTGAAATGAGGATGGAGGAGACTTGGAGGAGTGAAGAATGAAGGGGAAGTGAGTTGGGGTCGGTTTCACCGCCGGCCCTAGTGAGGGTTTAAAAGGGCAGAGTTGCGGGCGGTTGCACCTCTGGCTGGAGCGGTGCAACCGCTGGCAACTCGTGATGGCTGGAGGTGCCACCGCTGGCTGGAGAGGTGCCACCGCTTGTAGGTAGTGAAAATTGTAATTTGATCAGGTAGGTTTTGTTTTAAGGAGAGTTTTGATCCATAGCAATTAACGTTGCTTACATGATTACGTGTGTGTTTTGTTTCAAGGCACAATCGCTTGTACGAACAAGACAGAACTTTTTACGTGCATACTCCTAATGTCGTACATGTGTTTGTGATTTGAAAAGTCACATTAGGTTGTATCCAATTTGCTTTTGTGATTTCATAATTACCACTTGTTATTGTATCCAAATTTCGTTTGGGTCGTGACTGTTGAGAATCAAGGAGCAGAACATTAATTCTTGCTCCAGCCTAAGGTTTTAACGTTTTTTATAGGAAGGGATGATTTTTAGGTACCCATTTGCTTTTGGGTTCCTCACAAATAGATCTACATTTTTTATCATATTGCATAGAATTTGTCATGGTTCCTTTAGGAACCCAAATCAATTTGTTTGGACTCAATTTCCTGAATGGACAATAATGTGTCCTGTGTCCAAACTTGCAACAAAAGTTGCATTTGCTTCTAACATGTAAGATGGGGCCTTTTACAAAGGTAGTTGGATTTTGGTGAGGACTCCTCACAAATCCAATCCCACTTCTTTTGGGAGCATGACCCTTGTTTGTAAGGATCATGTTTAATGACTTGCTACCAACCTCGAATTTCTTCAAGGTGTCCTTAAGTAGCAAGTTTTCTTTTTGACAGATTTCTAGATCATGACATTTTATACATGAATTTAAACTATCATGATATTCGATTTTTAACTTATTAAAATCACAAGTAAGACTATCATGTACCTTTTTTAGCAATTTGTATTTTCTATTTATAACTTTGCATTCATCAAATAAATCATGGAAAGCATTTAATAATTCATCGAAAGATAAATCAGCATCTAATAAATCCGTTACCTCCTCTCCGATGGCCATTAAGGCGTAATGAGCAACTTGCTCGGTGTTGGACTCTTCTTCTTCAGATGAGCTCGCGTCATCCCATGTTGCTTGAAGAGCCTTCTTCTTTGATGTTCTTCTTTTGACTTGGGGACAATCATTCTTGTAGTGTCCCGGCTTTTTACATTCGTAGCAGATCACTTGGTCCTTCTTGGGTTCAAGTTTATTTTTCACATCGTTTTTAAACTTGTTTCTTTTGAAGAATTTCTTAAACCTTTTTGTCAAAAGTGCTAAGTCATCATCACAATCCTCATCACTTGAGTTTTCTCTCAAGTGGCATTCAGAAGTTTTAAGTGCCATATCCCTCCTGTTCTTTGGAAGGATGTCTTCTTGCTCTTCATGAGCTTTGCAAGTCATTTCGTAGGTCATTAATGACCCTATTAGTTCTTCAAGAGGGAAGTTGCGCAGATCTTTTGCCTCTTGAATAGCAGTGACTTTAGGATCCCAACTTTTAGGAAGGGATCTTAGTATTTTATTTACGAGTTCAAAATCCGAAAAACTTTTTCCGAGTCCTTTTAGACCGTTGACGACATCCGTGAAACGGGTAAACATGTCGCCAATGGTTTCACTCGGTTTCATTCGGAAAAGTTCAAAAGAATGCAGCAACAGATTGATTTTTGACTCTTTCACTCTACTTGTGCCCTCGTGGGTCACTTCAAGTGTGTGCCAAATATCAAATGCAGTTTCGCAAGTTGAAACACGATTAAACTCGTTTTTATCAAGTCCGCAAAATAAGGCATTCATAGCCTTTGCATTAAGAGCGAAAGCCTTCTTTTCCAACTCATTCCAATCGATCATTGGAAGAGAAGACTTTGAGAATCCGTTTTCAACAAGGTTCCACAGTTCAAAATCCATAGAAATAAGAAAGATCCTCATTCGGGTCTTCTAGTAGGTGTAGTCCGTTCCACTGAACATGGATGGACGTGTAATAGAATGCCCCTCTTGGTTTCCGGCGTATGCCATCTCTCTTGGGTTTTAATCCTTTAGAGAGTTAACCTTGCTCTGATACCAATTGTTAGGATCGAGAGCACTAAGAGGGGGGGGGTGAATTAGTGCAGCGGAAATCTTACAGCAATTTAAAAACGAAAGCTGCGTTCATCCGATAAAAAACGATTTCGATATAAAAGCAGAATCACAGTGCAGTTTGCGTCTAAGCGCAGTTTGCGTCTAAGCGCAGTTTGCGTCTAAACGCAGTTTTACGTCTAAACGCAGTTTTGCGTCTAAACGCAGTTTTACGTCTAAACGCAATTTTACGTCTAAACGTAGTTTTACGTCTAAACGCAGTTTTACGTCAAAACACAGTTTTGCGTCTAAACGCAGTTTTACGTCAAAACGCAGTTTTGCGTCTAAACGCAGTTTTACGTCTAAACGCAGTTTTACGTCTAAACGCAGTTTTGCGTCTAAACGCAGTTTTACGTCTAAACGCAGTTTTACGTCTAAACGTACTTTTACGTCTAAATGTAGTTTTGCGTCTAAAAGCAGTTTTGAACCTTGAAAAGCGTTTTACGTAGAAAGCAATTTGCAGCTATAAATGGAATCCGAATGTAAGCGTAAGCTGCAATGTGAAGATCGTACGAAAACACGATTTACGTTTGAATGCAGATTCTGAAAGATCAGAGCTTAGAAACTCGTTCGTAAAGGCGCAGAGGGCAGTAGCAATGTAGGAGGTTTGCAGTAATGATAAAGTGCTCAAAGTAAAAGCAAACCAGAGATTTAGAGTGGTTCGGTCAGTCTTGACCTACTCCACTTTTGGCTTCCTCCTCCGACGAGGTCACCGACGTCAACTAGCTGCCTTCCTTCAATGGGCGAAGGCTAACTGCCCTTTTACAGTTTCTCTCCTTTTGACAGGCTCAGGAGACAACCTTTACAGATCCTTTCTCTCCTCTCTTTACAACTCAAGACTTGAAGAACAGAAGGAGGAGAACTTTAGGACTTTACACAAATTTGAGCTCTTAGAATCACTAAAAAGATCAAGAATTCGGTGTGGATCTGTATCTTTTCAGTGCTGAATGGGTGGGGTATTTATAGGCCCCAACCCAGTTCAAATTTGGAGCTCAAAACGATCAAATCGATCAAATCCCAGAATTCTGGGATCAGGCGGTTGCACCTCTTGACTGGAGAGGTGGCACCGCCTGGCAGAGCTCGACGACTGAGCTCAGGCGATTGCTCCTTTCTGCCAGAGCTCGAAGACTGAGCTCGATGGTTGCATCACCTGGCAGAGCTCGAAGACTGAGCTCAGTGGTTGCACCGCCTGGCAGAGCTCGAAGTCTGAGCTCGGTGGTTGCATCACCTGGCAGAGCTCGAAACTGAGCTCAGGCTGATGCACCTCTCTGCCAGAGCTCGAAGACTGAGCTCGGTGGTTGCATCACCTGGTAGAGCTCGAAACTGAGCTCAGGCTGATGCTCCTCTCTGCCAGAGCTCGAAGACTGAGCTCGGTGGTTGCACCGCCTGGCAGAGCTCGAAACTTGAGCTCTGGCGGTGCTACCTCTTGACAGAGGAGGTTGCACCGCCCAGTCTAGCTCGAAGACTGAGCTCTGGGCGGTTGCACCGCCTGGCTGGGTCGGTTGCACCACCCAGTCTAGTTGGGAGACGCAGCCCTGGCGGTTGCACCGCCTGGTGCAATCAGGGTCCGAATGGTTCACTCCATTCGGCCCAATTTGAATCTTTTCAGGGGCCCAATTGCCCCAAGATTAAGCTAATGGGATCACCTCCCATTTTCAAGCTTAATCATCGTGCTAACTACGATTAACTCTAAGACAACTTCTACAGCTATGCTCCGATGCGTCAATCGCTTCTTCCGGCGAGTTTCCGGCGAACTTCCGTCGATCATCCGATAAACCCTCGGTGATCCTTCTGCGGACATCCGGCATACTCCTGGACTTTGCGACGATCCACTTGGCGAGTTCCGACGAGCTTCACTTGGCAAGCTTCTGGACTTCTCGGATCTGTTCTCGCTGAACCTCCGACGACCGTCCGAACTTCCGTCGAACTCTCGAACTCCCAACGTGATCATGATCTTGACTCCGGCGCAACACCTGCTGCTTGTCTTACTCTCATCGTAGTTAATCCTGCACACTTATCTCAACACATAGATTAGATAACAAATGACAATTGACTTCATCATCAAAATCCGAGATTCAACAAAAACATTAAAGACTATAGAGAAAGCAATAAGATATCTGGAAGGGACAAAAGATTATATGTTCACATGTATGAAATTATATCAACTTGAAATAATGGTATTTTTCAGATGCTGATTATATAAATTATCTCGATAATAGGAAATCCACCTTACAGTTAACATCTATGTCAGTTAGAGGGATAATTTATTATTATTATTAATAGAAGTTGATTTTGTGGCATGCTTTCAGGCCACTAATCAATTTTTTTATTGTAAAATTTTTATCTCAGGACTTGGTGTAGTCAGACTCAATTACCAAGTCGTTAAAGATATTTTATGATATTACAGTAGTTTTCTTCTCTAAGAATGACAAGTACTATTATATCTATATGCATTATGGTAAAAGTACTTGATGGTTAGAGAAGATGAGTCCAAAAATATATAATGTCAATTAATTACTTGAGTTCCACTGTATTGATTACTGATCCATTCACTTAGGACTTACAGTCTAAAGTATTTTGAATGAACATGTTCTTATGATTGGGTTTATGAGCAACCCATAAAGGATATGATGATGCATGTTTGAGTGGATACTATAATTGACATTCTTACTTACGTACTTAAAGTTATTTGTTTCTACTATTCTGTTTACAATTATGTATGTACATATTATGGTTGAATGTGATGACAGGATTATCTTGACAAGACAAATTATAAGGGTCATTTTGGACTGCATTAGGAAATGCTAATAGTATTGTGGTACATAGAAGGAAGTGTGACACTGATGACATACAACCGTTATGACTCATATTGTTAGTCAGACTTAATATATTATTATTATTATTATTGGACTTATTGGCCTATTTTCTAAAATTCACGTGCGTGTATATAGTTTTTTCAAAAAATTTAGAATCTAATTGAGTCAAATTATTTTTAAATAAATTTTGTTTATTTATTTTTTATTTTAAGTCTTTTTGTATCTTACAAATTATTGGGCTAAGTTGGAGAATGTTAGATTATGTGGCCCTATTTAATTAGGTAAAATATATTATAGATATGATTGGATTCTGATTATGGTTATTGGCCAATAGAAAAGAAGTTCATATTAAAGTAGGATTCCTTAGGAGATAACCTTGATGGGAGGAACTCTCCTAATAACTTATCCTAGACCCTCTGCTCTCGCCTATAAATAGACAGGACCTCTAGGGGCTAAGTGTGCATCTGAGTGGCATTGAGAGACTAAAGTTTTTCTCTCAATCTCCCTCTCCCCTAATTCCTAATCCATCAATCTAGGTGGTCCTGTGAAAAGATAGGAAGAGAGGAGAAGGTGTTAGGATCAAGAGCACTAAGAGGGGGGGGTGAATTAGTGCAGCGGAAATCTTTCAGCGATTTAAAAACGAAAGCTGCGTTCGTCCGATAAAAACGATTTCGATGTAAAAGCCGATTCTAAGATTACTTAAGATTAAGCGCAGTTTACGTCTAAGCACAGTTTACGTCTAAATACAGTTTGCGTCTAAACGCAGTTTTGCGTCTAAACACAGTTTTACGTCTAAACGCAGTTTTGCGTCTAAACTCAGCTTACGTCTAAACGCAGTTTTACGTCTAAACGCAGTTTGCGTCTAAAAGTAGTTTACGTATAAAACATAGTTTTATATCCAAACACAGTTTGCGCAGTTTGCGTCTAAACACAATTTTGCGTCTAAACTCAGTTTACATCTAAACGCAGTTTTACGTCTAAACGTAGTTTTACGTCTAAACATAGTTTTACGTTTAAAAGAAGTTTACGTCTAAAACACAGTTTTATGTTTAAACACAGTTTGCGCAGTTTACGTTTAAACGCAGTTTTACGTCTAAACGCAGTTTGCGGCTAAACGCAGTTTTACGTCTAAACGTAGTTTGCGTCTAAAACAGTTTCAAAGAGATCTAAACTTAGAAGCTAGTTCATAAAAAGCGCAGAAGACAGTTTTGCAGAATCAAAACACAAACGTAAGCTAATCGTACGAAAAACATAGATTTACGTCTGAATGCAGATTCGAAAAGATCAGCACTTAGAACTTGTTCGTAAAGGCGCAGAGAACAGTAGTTATGTAGGAGGTTTGCAGTAATGATAAGGTACTCGAAATAAAAGCAAACCAGAGATTTAGAGTGGTTCGATCAGTCTTGACCTACTCCACTTTTGGCTTCCTCCTCCGATGAGGTCACCGACGTCAACTAGCTGCCTTCCTTCAATGGGCGAAGGCCAACTGCCCTTTTACAGTTTCACTCCTTTTGATGGGCTCAGGAGACAACCCTTACAGAACCTTTCTCTCCTCACTTTACAATTCAGAAGCTTAAAGAACAGAAGGAGGAGACTTAAAGGCTTTACAACAATTTTGAGCTCTTAGAATCACAGAAAGAATCAAGATTTCGGTGTAGGTCTATATGATTTCTGTGCTGAATGGGTGGGGTATTTATAGGCCCCAACCCAGTTCAAATTTGGAGCTCAAAACGATCAAATCCCGGAATTTCGGGATCAGGCGGTTGCACCTCCTGACTGGAGAGGTTGCACCGCCTGGTAGAGCTCGGAGACTGAGCCCAGGCGGTTGCACCTCTCTGTCAGGGGCGGTTGCACCGCCTGAGTCTGGCTCGGAGACTAAGCCCCAGGTGGTGCCACCTCTTGACTGAGGCGGTTGCACCTCTCTGCCAGAGCTCGAAGACCGAGCTTAGGCGGTGCTACCTCTCTGTCAGGGAGGTTGCACCGCCCAGTCTAGCTCGAAGACTGAGCTTAGGCGGTGCTACCTCTCTGTCAGGGAGGTTGCACCGCCCAGTCTAGCTCGAAGACTGAGCTCAGGCGATTGCACCTCATGGCTAGGGCGGTTGCACCGCCCAGTCTCGCTGGGAGACTTAGCCCAGGCGGTGCCACCTCCTGGCCTAGGCGGTTGCACCTCCTGGTGCATTCAGGGTTCGAATGGTTAGCTCCATTTGGCCCAATTTCAATCTTTTCAGGGGCCCAATTGCCCCAAGATTAAGCTAATGGGATCACCTCCCATTTTCCAACTTAATCAACGTGCTAACTACGATTAAATCTAAGACAATTTCTGCAGCTTTGCTCCGATGTGTCAATCGCTTCTTCCGGTGAGTTTCCGGCGAACTTCCGTCGATCATCCGATGAACCCTCGGTGATTCTTCTGCGGACTTCCGGCAAACTCCTGGACTTTGCAACGATCCACTTAGCGAGTTCCGACGAGCTTCGCTTGGCAAGCTTCTGGACTTCTCGGATCTGTTCTCGTAGAACCTCCGACGACCGTCCAAACTTCCATCGAACTCTCGAACTCCCAACGTGATCATGATCTTGACTCCGGCGCAACTCCTGCTGCTTGTCTAACTTTCATCGTAGTTAATCCTGCACACTTATCTCAACACATAGATTAGACAACAAATGACAATTGACTTCATTATCAAAATCCGAGATTCAACAATCTCCCCCTTTTTGATGATGACAATCAATTGATAATGGAGTTATCCTTAACTCCCCCTGTCTATATGCCATAGTTGAGATAAGTTAACCTTGAATTCAAGACCTAAGAATTCAAGTGACGTATTGATAAGTTAGATCAGTTAAACTTATCAATACTCCCATCATGATACCCATCATGATGTATCTCTTCAAGAATGATGTCAAGGCTTGACATACATCATCAAGTTTGTATGATTGTGTTTGTAACTATTCATCATGTAGTTTGAACATTATCATATAAAGCTATGAAGCACTATTACATGATGCACACATTTGAAATATTCTAGCAAGTTTTGCATTTTCTTCACATGATAAAATATCAACTCAGGGCATAATGCAAACTTTAGCACATGTTCATATATCGTTTGGTGATGCAAGGATGGCATAATCATAGCAGTGTTTATAGCATCACTCATAGTATTTCTAATCATGACAGTGTTTATCAATTCATATATCTCCCCCTTTGTCATCAACAAAAAGCATAGTAATTATGATACCAGGAAAATAATTTATAGAGGAATTTTACATAGATTGCTTTAAATATGTCTTCCCCTTTTTGTTATAATCCATTGTCTATGTAAAGATTTTGCAGGATGTAATACATACACATGAATCACTTCATCAAATCTATTTCAGAAACTTATTTTTCATGAAAGTGTACGAGAAAATATGTTTTATAGCATTCGAACAAATAAGATGCATTTGGACAAGATTTTGTTACAGATTTTCACATATAAACATGGCAATCAAGTGATATGATCATTCAATATAGTCCGAAAAATAATTTTAACAAATTCATCTATTCGGACACATCAACATTCCTAATTCTCTTTTAATGAAATCAAATTGTTCTTCACTTAGAGGATTTGTAAAAATATCAGCCAGTTGATGTTTGGTATCAATGAACTCTATGGTTACGTCATGATTAGTGACATGATCTCGTATAAAGTGATGTCTAATATCAATATGTTTTGTTCTTGAGTGTTGTATAGGATTTTTAGTTAAGCATATTGCACTCGTGTTATCACATTTAATGGGAATATCTTTAAGATTAACTTTGTAATCTTCTAAAGTGTTTTTCATCCATACAACTTGTGCACAGCATGCACTTGCTGCAATATATTCAGCTTCGCTTGTTGAAGAGCAACCGAGCTTTGTTTCTTAGATGACCAGGATACAAGGGCATGTCCTAAAAATTGACATGATCCTGATGTGCTTTTTCTATCTAGTCTACAGCCAGCGAAATCCGCATCAGCATAAGCTGTTAACTCAAAATTTTTTGATTTTGGGTACCATAATCCTAGATTTGTGGTTCCATTAAGATATATAAGTATTCTTTTGACTGCTTTGAGATGAGATATCTTAGGGTTTGATTGAAATCTAGCACAAAGTCCTACACTGAACATGATGTCTGGTCTGGTGGCAGTGAGGTAAAGTAAACTTCCTATCATACCCCTATAAGTCTTTTGATTAAAGTTTTCTCCACTTTCATCAATTTCTAACTTAGTGGAGGTGCTCATAGGGGTGCTAATAGCCTGAGTTGTTCATATTAAACTTTTTTAATAAATTCATAGCATATTTAGTTTGACTAATAAAGATCCCGTTGCTTAATTGTTTGATTTGTAAACCTAAGAAGAATGTTAATTCTCCCATTAAACTCATTTCGAATTCAAGACTCATGGTTCTAGCAAAAGATTCACAGAGAGATTCATTTGTAGAGCCAAAGATAATATCATCAACATAAATCTGAACAATGAGAAAATTATTTTCAAAATTCTTGATAAATAATGTAGTATCAACCTTGCCTTTTGTGAAATTATTTTCGATAAGAAAAGAACTAAGTCTCTCATACCAAGCCCTTGGGGCTTGTTTTAAACCATAGAGAGCTTTAGTTAATCTAAACACATGATTAGGGAGGCTATCATTTTCAAAACCAGGAGGTTGTTCAACATAAACTTCTTCGGAGATAAAGCCATTTAGAAAAGCGCTTTTAACATCCATTTGAAACAACTTAAAATTATTACTGCTAGCGTAGGCAAGGAGCATCCTTATGGCTTCCAATCGAGCCACAGGAGCGAATGTTTCTTCGTAATCGATACCTTCTTCTTGGTTGAAACCTTTGGCCACTAATCTAGCCTTGTTTCTAACCACGATACAATTTTCATTTTGCTTGTTTCTGAAGACCCATTTAGTACCAATAACTAAATGGTCATTTGGCCTAAGAACAAGCTTCCACACTTCATTTCTCTCAAATTGATTTAATTCATCTTGCATTGCGATAATCCATGAATCATCTTTCATGGCTTCATCAATGCATTTGGGTTCAATTTGGGAGAGAAAGGCGGCATTCGTACAAAAGGTTTTAAGAGAAGATCATGTTTGAACCCCCTTTGACGTGTCTCCTAGGATTAGCTCCTTAGGGTGAGCATCTACATACTTCTAATCCTTGGGTAAGGATATTTCGGAAGTGGATGCATCCAGGTTGTTAGTTGGAGAAGGGGTTTCATTTAAATTCAAGGAATCAAAATTAACATCTTCATCAAGATCATTTTTCGTGATTTCGGAAATCTCATTGAAAACAACATGAATGGATTCTTCAATAATTAGAGTTCTTTTATTGAAGATACGAAAGGCTTTAGAAACTGTAGAATAACCAAGAAAGATTCCTTCATCGGATTTAGCATCAAATTTTCCTAAGTTATCTTTTTCATTCAAGATAAAACACTTACACCCAAAGACTTTAAAATATGAAACGTTGGGTTTTTTATTGTTCCATAACTCATAGGGAGTTTTGGTTAGTAGAGGTCTCACTAGAACTCTATTTAAAATGTAGCATGCAGTATTTACGGCTTCGGCCCAAAAATATTTGGGTAGGTTGTGTTCATTCAACATGGTTCTTGCCATTTCTTGTAAATTTCAATTTTTTCTTTCTACAACTCCATTTTGTTGAGGGTTTCTAGGAGTAGAGAAATTATGGCTATATCCATTGAGTTCACAAAATTCCTGGAAATCATGGTTTTGAAATTCACCACCATGATCACTTTTAATTGACGAAATCATAGAACCTTTCTCAATCTGAACAAGTTTGCAAAACTTGGTAAAAGATCTAAGGCATTCACTTTTCTGTTTTAAGAAGTAAGTCCATGTGTATCTGCTATAGTCATCCACGATGACGAAAGCGTATTTGCTACCTCCTAGGATTGATGTGGAGATGGGTCCGAACAAGTCCATATGGATCAATTGTAAGGGCCTAGAGGTGCTTATTTGATTTTTAGATTTGAAGCTACTCTTAATTTGTTTACCTAATTGGCAAGCATCACATACATTATCTTTGATGAACTTGATATGAGGAATTCCTCTTACAAGTTCTTTGGATGATATTTGAGTGATTAGCTTCATGCTAGCATGACCTAATCTTCTGTGTCATATCCAAGCATTCTCATTTAAAGCAGAAAAACATATTTCATTACATAAATCATTGATGTCAATAGTGTATACGTTATTTTGTTTTAATGCAATCATAGATATGTTTTTGTGCGGTTTTTCAATGATGCAAGCATTAGATTCAAATCTGATAATATATCCTTTATCACACAATTGACTAATGCTCAAGAGGTTATGTTTTAGACCATCAACTAGCAAAACATCTTCAATAGAGAAGTTGGATTTGTTACCTATGGTTCCTTTGCCAATGATTTTACCCTTGTTGTTGTCTCCGAAGGTGACATATCCTTCGTCTATGCTAGTGAGCTTAGAGAATTGGGATGGATCTCCGGTCATATGCCTTGAGCATCCACTATCAAGGTACCATCTCTTGCTCCTAGCTTGCGATGGTTTAGTTTTCTACAAGAAAGGATGATGTTTAGGTACCCATTTGCTTTTGGGTGCCTCATAAATAGATCTACATTTTCTATCATGTTGCATAGAATTTGTCATGGTTCCTTTAGGAACCCAAATCAATTTGTTTGGACTAATTTTCCTGAATGGACAATAATGCATCCTGTGTCCAAACTTGCAACAAAAGTTGCATTTGCTTTGATGTCTAACATGTAAGATGGGGCCTTTTACGAAGGTAGTTGGATTTTGGTGAGGACTCCTCACAAATCCAATCCCACTTCTTTTGGGAACATGACCCTTGTTTGTAAGGATCATGTTTAATGACTTGCTACCAACCTCGAATTTCTTCAAGGTGTCCTTAAGTAGCAAGTTTTCTTTTTGAAGAGTTTCTAGATCAAGGCATTTTATGCATGAGTTTAAACTATCACTATGTTCAGCATTTAACTTATCAAACTTGTAAATAAGACTATCATACTCCTTTTTTAGCAATTTGTATTTACCACTAATAGTCTTACACTCATCAAACAATTCATAGAAAGCATTTAATAATTCATCGAATGATAAATCTGCATCTAATGAATTTGTTACCTTGTCTTCGATGGCCATTAGGGCGTAATGAGCAACTTGCTCGGTGTTGGTCTCCTCTTCTTCGGACGCGCTCGAGTCGTCCCATGTTGCTTGAAGCGCCTTCTTCTTTGATGTTCTTCTTTTGACTTGGGGACAATCACTCTTGTAGTGTCCCGGCTTTTTACATTCATAGCAGATCACTTGGTCCTTCTTGGGTTCAAGTTTATTTTTCGCGTCATTCTTAAACTTGTTTCTTTTAAAGAACTTTTTAAACTTTCTTGTTAAAAGTGCCAAGTCATCATCACAGTCCTCATCACTTGAGTTTTCTCTCAAGTGGCATTCAGAAGTTTTGAGTGCCATATCCTTCCTGTTCTTTGGAAGGATGTCTTCTTGCTCTTCATGAGCTTTACAAGTCATTTCGTAGGTCATTAATGACCCGATTAGTTCTTCAAGAGGGAAGTTGCGCAGATCTTTTGCCTCTTGAATAGCAGTGACTTTAGGATCCCAACTCTTAGGAAGGGATCTTAGTATCTTATTTACGAGTTCAAAATCCGAAAAACTTTTTCCGAGTCCTTTCAGACCGTTGACGACATCCGTGAAACGGGTAAACATGTCGCCAATGGTTTCACTCGGTTTCATTCGGAAAAGTTCAAACGAATGCAACAACATATTGATTTTTGACTCTTTCACTCTACTTGTGCCCTCATGGGTCACTTCAAGTGTGTGCCAAATATCAAATGCAGTTTCGCAAGTTGAAACACGATTAAACTCGTTTTTATCAAGTGCGCAAAATAAGGCATTCATAGCCTTTGCATTAAGAGCGAAAGCCTTCTTTTCCAATTCATTCCAATTGATCATTGGAAGAGAAGACTTTGAAAATCCGTTTTCAACAAGGTTCCACAGTTCAAAATCCATAGAAATAAGAAAGATCCTCATTCGGGTCTTCGAGTAGGTGTAGTCCGTCCCACTGAACATGGGTGGACGTGTAATAGAATGCCCATCTTGGTTTCCGGCGTATGCCATCTCTCTTGGGTTTTAATCCGTTAGAGAGTTAACCTTGCTCTGATACCAATTGTTAGGATCAAGAGCACTAAGAGGGGGGGTGAATTAGTGCAACGGAAATCTTTCAGCGATTTAAAAACGAAAGCTGAGTTCGTCCGATAAAAACGATTTCGATGTAAAAGCCGATTGTAAGATTACTTAAGATTAAGCGCAGTTTATGTCTAAGCACAGTTTACGTCTAAACTGAGTTTGCGTCTAAATACAGTTTTCGTCTAAACGCAATTTTGCGTCTAAACACAGTTTTATGTCTAAACGCAATTTTGCGTCTAAACTCAGTTTACGTCTAAACGCAATTTGTGTCTAAAAGTAGTTTACGTCTAAAACATAGTTTTATGTCCAAACACAGTTTGCGCAGTTTGCGTCTAAACACAGTTTTGCGTCTAAACTCAATCTACGTCTAAACGCAGTTTTACGTCTAAATGCAGTTTGCTTCTCAACACAGTTTTACGTCTAAAGGTAGTTTTACATTTAAAAGAAGTTTACGTCTAAAACACAGTTTTATGTTTAAACATAGTTTGCGCAGTTTACGTTTAAACGCAGTTTTACGTCTAAACGCAGTTTGCGTCTAAACGCAGTTTTACGTCTAAACGTAGTTTGCGTCTAAAACAGTTTTAAAGAGATCTAAACTTAGAAGCTAGTTCATAAAAAGCGCAGAAGACAGTTTTGCAGAATCAAAACACAAACGTAAGCTGATCGTACGAAAAACACAGATTTACGTATGAATGCAGATTCGAAAAGATCAGCACTTAGAACTTGTTCGTAAAGGCGCAGAGAACAGTAGTTATGTAGGAGGTTTGCAGTAATGATAAGGTACTCGAAATAAAAGCAAACCAGAGATTTAGAGTGGTTCGGTCAGTCTTGACCTACTCCACTTTTGGCTTCCTCCTCCGACGAGGTCACCGACGTCAACTAGCTGCCTTCCTTCAATGGGTGAAGGCCAACTGCCCTTTTACAATTTCACTCCTTTTGATGGGCTCAGGAGACAACCCTTACAGAACCTTTCTCTCCTCACTTTACAATTCAGAAGCTTAAAGAACAGAAGGAGGAGACTTAAAGGCTTTACAACAATTTTGAGCTCTTAGAATCACAGAAAGAATCAAGATTTCGGTGTAGGTCTATATGATTTCTATGCTGAATGGGTGGGGTATTTATAGGCCCCAACCCAGTTCAAATTTGGAGCTCAAAACGATCAAATCCCGGAATTCCGGGATCAGGCGGTTGCACCTCCTGACTGGAGAGGTTGCACCGCCTGGCAGAGCTCGGAGACTGAGCCCAGGCGGTTGCACCTCTCTGTCAGGGGCGGTTACACCGCCTGAGTCTGGCTCGGAGACTGAGCCCCAGGCGGTGCCACCTCTTGACTGAGGCGGTTGCACCTCTCTGCCAGAGCTCGAAGACCGAGCTCAAGCGGTGCTACCTCTCTGTCAGGGAGGTTGCACCGCCCAATCTAGCTCGAAGACTGAGCTCAGGCGGTGCTACCTCTCTGTTAGGGAGGTTGCACCGCCCAGTCTAGCTCGAAGACTGAGCTCAGGCGGTTGCACCTCCTGGCTGGGGCGGTTGCATCGCCCAGTCTCGCTGGGAGACTTAGCCCAGGCGGTGCCACCTCCTGGCCTAGGCGGTTGCACCTCCTGGTGCAATCAGGGTCCGAATGGTTAGCTCCATTCGGCCCAATTTCAATCTTTTCAGGGGGCCCAATTGCCCCAAGATTAAGCTAATGTGATCACCTCCCATTTTCCAACTTAATCAACGTGCTAACTACGATTAAATCTAAGACAGTTTCTGCAGCTTTGCTCCGATGCGTCAATCGCTTCTTCCGGCGAGTTTCCGGCGAACTTTCGTCGATCATCCGATGAACCCTCGGTGATTCTTCTGCGGACTTCCGGCAAACTCCTGGACTTTGCGACGATCCACTTGGCGAGTTCCGACGAGCTTCGCTTGGCAAGCTTCTGGACTTCTCGGATCTGTTCTCGCAGAACCTCCGACGACCGTCCGAACTTCCGTCGAACTCCCAACGTGATCATGATCTTGACTCCGGCGCAACTCCTGCTGCTTGTCTAACTTTCATCTTAGTTAATCCTGCACACTTATCTCAACATATAGATTAGACAACAAATGACAATTGACTTCATCATCAAAATCCGAGATTCAACAGAAGGATCTAGTTCTCCTTGCAGATCCTTGTAGATTGATATTTCAGATCCGAAGATAAAGCGCTTATAGATCAGATAAGGTTTATTCTTCTAAACAACAAGAAAGGTACGTATTGTAATATTGTTAGATCCAATTTATTTTATTTCAATCTTGGCATAAAAGTTTTTTCGCATTACAGATAGCATGAGTACAGATTTTATGCTAACACATCTATGTCATCGCCACCATCATATTTATCATTGACAAAGGTTAGTTGTCTCTCATGCCATGGTTCACCTTGCAATTTATTAATTGCATCATCAGGCCTTTCTAAATGATCTCTTACATCTCCCATCACTTTGAACATAGGTTTAAATTGCTACTATATTGCTTGAACCAAAAGATCGTTTGATGATGAACTTGCTTCTTTATCTTTGTACATGTTTATAACCTAAAAAACAAAGTTAGAATAGCCTCACCAACACTCCCTCACGTGTTTCACTCTAGATTTGATTAACTCCACTCATGTTTGATATAATTTTTGGTTTTTCTCGATACTGATCTCACTACTCTTGCCTTTTATCTCTCTTATTTTGTTCTTTGAGTTATTAAATTAACTAAGGTACCTAAACAAACAATTCAGAGACAATTCAAAGATAGTGAAATTGGGTAGGTTTAAAAGCAAGCAAAAGGTAGGCCAATTGAAAGGTGTGTGTAATACACTTCAATCATAAGCAAAGATTAGAATTCAAATGTCAATTGAACAAAAAAAAATTTATGGAATGAAGAAATATTTCCAAATTAAAATAAGAATTCAAATGAATAAAGATAGAATTTTATAATTTGCAAGAATTCCTTTAATCCGTAAATTGTTTTTTCAATTCTGATCCCTTTCTCTTTTTGTACCTTTGATTTTTCCCTCTCTTTTTTTGCCCTTTGATTTTTTTTTTTTATACTATAAAGTATGGAGATATAAAGAAGAATAGTAATAACACAAGAAGTATAATAATGAATACGAAGGAAGAACAACAATTATAAATATGGTGCAAGAAGAAGAAGAATAAGAGAAAAGAGAAATATAAAAGATAGCAAATAAATGGATGTGCAAACCTCAAACTTGAGCCAAGCTCTGATACCAAATGATAAAAATCATCAACTTAACAACCATACACCCCGATAGCTAAAGAGCTATGATATATATGAAATACAAATTAACACCCTCTAACGAATTGAAATAAGACGGATCGTTCAAGATTGAAATAAGGGAAACTATTCTAATCACTTTATCAATAAAAAAATTGATGAAATAATTAGAACATCACTTTGATTCCCTTATAATACCATAAACTAAGAAGTTTGATAGGTTGAAAGAAAAATAAAATATTTTTGGGGTTTGAACACCACAAGCAGAAAAGCTTGATAAGTTCTAAAGTTCATGCAAGAACTTAAAAATAAAACACTCACCAGTGTAAAGATGATTATACTTCTGAATTACTTTCTTATAAAGGGAGTCAGCCTTGTTTATATAGTACAAAGGCTAAATACAATGAGAATGAATATATTAAATATATTAAATGATATTCATATTCCTAATTTATGAATGTAGATCACTCATTAATCTACCTTGAATTCACTTATTTGAATTATATTAATCATTATAGGCTCTTCTTGCATCCATAAAACCTTGACTGAGTATTGACCAGCTTGCTCCTTCCAAATGTCTTCCAACAAACAAGTTAAGACTTCTTTTATCCTTTTAACTTTAGCTCTTATCATTGATCCGCTATGAATAGTTAAAGGGTCTTTGGCAGAATTATAATCAATTTAATAGTTCATATCATTCGCAGTCCATGATCAAAGATGTTATTTTATCTAATTTGATAGATAATGATGATGGAGATAATAATCGACGATATGAATTGCAATGAGCTTGCATTACAAATTGCGGATCTCATGCAGGGTGATACATATGCCCATAACTATATTAGGGTATAATGTATACAATCTTTAGCGATATAAGAGCTATATTATTAGCCGATATTAACACTTTGTAGTTGGTGTAACTCAAGTTGTAGTATTATTAGATATGTTACCTTGGGGATGCTAATGGGAGAAATCATTATAGACAATGTCTCCTTGTACTCCCTCCTAATCCTACTATTCTCTCCCATTCCCTCTCTCTTTCTATTGTTCTCTCTTATGACCCCTCTATTACTTCTATTTCAATAGCTAACTCTTCTAGCTCTTCTCCTAGTATATAAAGATAAGGCTCTTATGGTTTATCTTACCTTTTTCATGTGACAATTCCTTTGTTGATGTTGCTATAACATTCTCTAAACTTTATTCGGTGAGAAAAAAAAGAGGATTGCTAAGCAAGTAACTCTATTATGAACTAAGCTCATATCCTTTCTTATAAACTTAGTTCTACTTTTTCCATATATTTATGAACGGATTCTGCTTTAAACGTATTTAAAAATCATCATTAGTTTTTCGATGTTTCACGATAGTACGCTTGATGAATAGAAAAAAACTTTAATTGTTTAGTGTCGTGGATAGATTTTATGTTGACCCTCTTGCCTTAATATAATTAAATTATTTATGGCTAAATATTAGAAAGATATATTTTTTCTCATTAAAAAAAATGTTCTAATGGTACTCACTAAATGCACTTTGGCTATTTCGGATAACATCTTAAAAGTTAGATATCTAATATTTTTTAAAAAATTATTTAATTTATCCTTACGTGGATATAGACATCGGATTTATCCACCTGAAGACCTTTAAGCATGACTAATAAATAGATCATTTATTTTTTTAATTTTTAAATATTAAAGCTTTAGTTTCATTTTTTGTGTTTGAGTAGCATTCTAAAAATTATATAAGTATGAGTGATTTGTAAAAACTTTAAGTCATCAAGTATAAGTTACTCTAAAAATTTAAGTCATCATTATCAATCCTAAAATTTATAATTTTAAATTTTAAAATTTTTGAATGAAATTTAAGAATATTACAACTTTGATTAAAAATGGGTGGCTTGCGGACTTTACTGCAAAAGATTTTCTAACAAATACTTCTTAAGCAGAATTGAGAATCGTCCCTCATCAAATTTTTTCTTTAGAAAATAAGGATTGTCATACTGATTTAACTGACTCTGAAAAATCAAATCCATTATGTTTATGTAATAGGGCTATAGCCTTTATTAGGCATATAAACATGAAATGGCGGACTAAATTTAAATATGACCTTAATATCAAAAACTATAATCAATCCGTTTCTACTAGACGCCAACAAAATCATCAAACTCATATTTTATTAGAAAGGTACCGTGAAAGAATTCAATCCTTTATATTTTAATTTATGAAACAGAGACATCGTTCAACCTCCAAAGTCAAAGTCATTTTAGATTATTTGTGCATGATGATTAGCATAATTCTAGCACTGATGCATCCAAATTAGTGACCCCCTTTACTACAGAAAGATGAGATCTTTTTTTGAAGGCTTGAGTTCTCTTGGTTGGAGCAAAAAGTCATAGATTACAAGGTTCAGATGGAATTCTATAAAACCTACTAGAACATTATTAGTGACTCTGTAGCTTAGGGTTTTCCATGGTTTTCATTTGAAAATTATCTTATCTTTTACCAAGTGTAAGTCCCCACATTGCTGTTAAAGGATTTTAGATTAATTTTCTTACTTAATATTAGTTCCTATATCCTTGCCAAAGTGTCAGATCTCATTTCTAGAAAACAAATTGTATCCATTATAATATCTTAATTGCCTGAGAAATGTCTCACTCTCTTTATTATTCCAAGAGTTGTAATCCATCCCTTATGTCTGGATTAAGATTCATATCAATCGTTTTTCTTTTATAAAGTGGCTTTGGATGTTATCTTCTTGGCTTTAGAATATATGTTAACGTCACCGATATTAATTTTATGAATTGAGTTTCCACTTATATCACATCTTCTTCCTATTTCCTATTCCTGTCTCATGAATATTTCTAGTTTTCATTTTTCTCAAGCAAGTCTGGAATCTTAGCATGAAGACCATCTATTATCTTCTTGCCTTTTCTTCTTAATCACTCAAAATTTCACTTTCCTTGTGAACAAACCTAGGGAAGATAAGCTAATTACCCTTTTCAATTTAATTGATTATTCAAGTTACATCACCTCCTAAAGATTTATTACTTTTCTTTTAAGTCAATTGTAAATCATACATTAGCATCACTAAAATTTTATATTGGAGCATCCCATCAACCTTAAGATCGATCGAGCTATATAAATCCAAGATCTATTTCCCCAAAAGACACTAACAAAAATGCTAAAAAGGCATATTTATAACATTTTAAGTATTAAAGAAGGAAAATTTTCTTTTAAATATCTTGAAGCCTTTATTTTTTTTCACATGATATCCTAATAGTACTCATGATTAGATTACTCAAAATATTTAAGGGAAGATAAACTCTTGGACTTTGAGTTTTTTATCCCAAGCTCATGTATGCTTAATTCGATTCCTTTATATTTTTCATATTTGTTTGTTTGTTGGATGTTTGATGATATTCTTAATTGTATTAATTAATCTATAAAATATCTCATTTTAAGTAGTCATGATATTTCTCTTGATTTATCCTTGTTGTGTTGCAAGGTGTTAACCACTCCTAAAGGTGGTGTCGGGATTCATGATTATCCACACTACCAAGTTCTCTATTCAAGCTAAACAAATTTACCAATACGAGAATTTGTCATTGGGTGCATAACATTGTTAAAAAGTTGGAAGATTTTTTTTTTGCTTGGAACCCCTTAGTTTCGATTTTGTTAAATTTGTTAGTTATTATTTATCTATTAATGTGTTGCATGATTCTTGGATTTCTGATGTCCCATCATAAACTTACTTTGTTGTTTAGTATGATTTTTGATATGATTTCATCTGTTTCTTGAGATTATCAAAAATTGAACTATTTGTTTGATTATTCTCTTTTGGATAAGAATTCTAGGATTAATATCTCGCTCCCCTATTATGATGATAGCTTGTTTAAGACCTGAAAGTTATAAACTTATTTATGCTAAATTAACTTCTTCTTCTTCTTTTTTCCCTATAATCTAAGCACGATATTAACTTTTTTTTTCCCATGTATGGGATGGCTGACGTTGGCATATATGGTCAGCTCCTAATCCTACCAAGAATCAAGTTATTTTATTAAAAGTTTACTACATTGCTACATCCCTTCATCCAATATATTATCTAGCTTAGGTATCGGGACCTATCTAACTTACTTTTATTTTGTGTAATTTGCATATGAAATCTATTGATTATATAATTTTTCTTATTATGTGTTTAAGGTTAATTTTGAGTTATTTTTTATGATCATTACTATCGATGCTTTGAGTTTTTCAACTATTTATATAATGGATCAAGGCTCTCCGATAAAAGGAAAGTCATCTCCCATTTCTTACGGCTAGATAATTTTAATTTATAATTATTAGTATACCGTGGATGATTTGAAAATCTTGAAACAATATTACCATTAATGTTGTTTTATGAAAAATCAAAATTTTATTTTATTTTATTTTTATGATTTTTTGATGTGAGATTAATCGGAGTATTATAATCTCCCTCACTTAAGCTTAGAATTAGATCATAATATGATGCTTTGAGACCTAACTTAAACTGTTTACTAGGTTGACTCTAATATCAATTATACAATATGAGATAATTTACTATTTAACTTTGTTAAATCTAAACATTTGGCTAAAAATATTGAGATTGATGTTAATAGCAATATACTTATAAATAAATCTTTCGACGTTAGACTAATCTGTATGTTATAACAATTCTCCACCATCATGGATAAAATTGAGCCCATGTTTTATGTATCGTATCAAGTATCATATACCATCGTAGATAATTTTGATCTTTCAAACTTTGAGACATCCCATGCACGTTTTGTGTATTGTATTATGTACCATGTGTTTTGCGGAGGGAAGCTATTAGTGACACACACTGTTTTCTCTCTCAAAATATATTTCTATTACACAAATTGCTCAAGATTTTTTTAATATAAAAAAATAATTTTTTTAATATAAAAAAAATAATTTTTTTTTTGGCATCCCATAATACTACTACTCGATAAGTCATTTAGATTATTTAAATCATCAATCATGTACATTTCATATATGAAACAAACTAGTCGTTAAAAGAAAAGTCTTACAACATTTAGCTTCTCTATTTGTTTTTTCTTTTACACACCCGCTCGCTCACAAAGTAGGAGTCTTCTTACATGACTCGTCGTAGGGTTTGTTTTTTTCCTTCACAAGATTTAATTAAGGACGAACAAACAAAATAATTTAATTTTCGGTTGATAAAGGTGTAAGGTTGGGTCTTCCAAATATTACGTGAACACTTCAACCAGAAGATGCAATCGCAATCGATGGCGATGTGTCCCCGTCCACGGGTTATGATGATGGGCGCATATATTTTTGGATCAGAATCATCCGAGTGGACCAATTGCAAAGACTCCAGACTCTCTCTCTCTCTCTCTCTCTCTCTTTTTGTGCCTCTGACAAAGACCTAATCTAACATGTACCCAACGCATTCTTGGGACAGTGAGCTTTTTGGGCACACACCACAACATCATCATCATCATCATAAGTCCAAAACCACGATAACACACAGTCCTAAATCATTTGGGACCATCACACAGCTGGTTTGGGGTGGGGCAATGGAGCTGGCCACCTTTCACATCCTCTCTAATTATATATATATATATATATATATATATATATATATATATATATATATATATATATATATATATATATATATTACTTCCCATGTCTCGTAACTTCTCACTGGATTAAAGTAGAGTACCAAAATGCTTACTTTAATTGAGCTTCGAATAAACCGAAGCTTATATTGGAAGAACTAAGTAAGATGGATATGAATCTCTACTACAGTCACCACTTAGTCCAAACGAGGCAGTGTGTTGTTGCTAATCAAAGAAGAATAACCCATTTGTCATTAATTTTTGTCAATATTTCATCCTCTTTTTTTTTTTTTCTTCCCATGAAACAAACCTAAAGAGAATAAAAAACAATTAATATAAAAATTACTTCGTTTTTGTCAGATAATTTGGTTTGTTTGTAGTCTCTATTAAGACATATTGGTTGTTAATGCACTATTATATAGTTAATAAGTCTCAAATTCAGATAGTATCTTTTTATGTAGTATTTTTTAGTTTAATAAAAAAATATATCGATGATTTTTTTTATTGCTCATCAAAATTACCGTCATTTGAATTTGTATGTTATCTTATCAATACAAACTTTCCCAACCACGAAAGAAAATAATTTTTAATCTAGATATAGTTAGGTCATGATCTTTCACAGTGGGGTGGTGGTGGTGGTGATGATGGTAGTGGTGGTCCTGCTGCAAGCATGCTCGGTACGAATCGACCACAATAAGATTTGGTTGGATGTAATTTTCTTCGAGGATCCATCCGACTTGAGACATGTTGACACCATAGCCCAAAATCATAAAATTATATATATATATATATATATATATATATATATATATATATATATAATGTATATATGTATGTATGTATGTATGTATGTATAGTTACGTAGATTTCATGTCACATATAATTCAATTAAATCTTTGCGCAGGCACTTGTAAGTCAATCCATGTTGGTTTGTTCTCGGGTTTTGTTGGGACACGATGACTCAAACGAGCCTTTCGGCTAGTAAGCTAATGAATGGGCTGGTCTTTTATTTTTTTTTATGCTCGTTAAATTTCTCATCATATAAAATAAATAAACTATAACATAAATAAGTGATAAATCTTTTTATTTTTTGGAAATGAATTGGGTTTCGAATATCTTTATTCACATAAATCCATATCTTTGTTCACGTTTCGTGCCGGGTTTAATTTTCTGGCCGAAATATGACCCATTAAAAGAAATAAGCAACGATCATATTTATTTCATAAAGATGATTGCATGCAATGAGTTGACGCGCTTATCAAGAAGTCGTTGTATTTGTTTTTACACAGGGGTTGTTAACATCTCCAACTCGTCGGATTGACATTTCGGGCCGGGTTTAATTTTTATGGTCCGAATCTGACCCATTAAAAGAAATAAGCAACAAAACATATCAAAAACACGATGTACATGTGTTTGCACAGTCGTTACTGGTTGGACTGACACTACGGGCCGGGTTTGATTTCTCTGGCCCAAATCCTGACCCATCAAAAGAAATAAGCAACAAAAAATGACCCTTTTCCGGAAAAAATTGAACCCGACGTGAATCGAACACGCAACCTTCTGATCTGGAGTCAGACGCGCTACCATTGCGCCACGGATCCAGACGATACAATGTTGGCAATGTATATATAATAAACAAAGATAGCATCAGACTTGTTCCCCTGCCAACTCTTTTTATTTTTATGATGATGATGATGAGGTACATTTCAGATTAAAAGAGTAATGTTGGTTCACATAACTGGATGAGCATATTGTGAAAGGCTGAATCTGTAAACAGGAAAACAAAATTAAGATAAGCTCCAACAAGAGTTCTACGAACAAGCTGTCAAGCACGGATAATATATATTGATGGTCTAAGGATCTTATCAAAGATTTTTGATAGATCGAAGAAATGATTTCCTGGAGTTCATCATGTTTGACTTGGAGGAAAGCTCGTTTCCAGCTGAACTTAGTCGATCTGTTTTTTCTGCATGTCGATGCTTGGAGGCCATGCCATGGACAAGGAGCTTTGGATTCTTGAGGTGAGGCAAGAAATGTTTCTAACATCTTTGCTGCTTTTTAATAGAATCCAAGTGTTTTTTATTTTTAATTGTGTGCAAATCCAACAAGCATTTGTCAATGTCTCATTCTTGCTTAACACATACAAACTGACTAATTACATCCTTAGTATTTGGATTTTTATATTTTTAAATATTATATTGAGATCCCTATATTTACGAAAGTAAAATATTTAACCTCATTATTTCAATAAAATATTTTTTATTTTTATTTTTATTTTTAATCTTATGAAAGTATTGTTTTTAATCTTATATAGATATCTTCATATTTTATTTTTATAAATATAAGGATCTCAATATAATTTTTAAAAACATAAGGATTGAAATAACTATTGACTACTACATAAAGCCCGGTGAAAAACTATAAAAAGTATAAGCATGTTCCAAGACTACAAAGTATAAGCATCGATAGGCATAGTGGGCAGATATCGGACACATTTATGTAAAACATGTCTTGAAATTTATGAAAATAAAATAGGAGTTGTGTCCACTGTCAGTCGATGTTAATGGCCCAGAGAACTCACATATTGTTGATGATATGAGGTGTATTGCAGCAAGCTGACAGTTTCAGATCAAGTGAGAGACAAAGAAGTTCATTATCTATTAGCTTTACAGATGATTTTTCTTTCTTGATGTCCATAGAGGATCTTCTTGTGTCTTCTATGTTGGGTCCAGCCCACGTATGGCAAATTGGGCCTATTGAGCCCAAATCACTAATTAAGGTGAAGTAAGGCAAATTAGGGTACGCAGGAAAGAGAAAAACGCAGGGCAGCGTGCAGCGTGCAGTGTACGTGCACAGTGAACAGCGACGGCGTGCAGAGAGAAAAGAGGAGAGAGAAATAGAGAGAGAAAGTAAGGTTTCTGAGTTTTTCTGCTTGACGATCGGTGGCCAAACGTTGTCAGTTTCGGCCCAAATTTTATGTGGAGAATCCTTGCAGCAAACTCTACAATCCTAATGGTGTTGATCTGCAGTTTACCCTCTCTAAGGTACTTTCCTGCGATATCCACTCTGTGAGACCTAGAATTCTTTTTGGAGGAGATCCACCTATGTGATGGATATGGTATTCTTGAGCCAAGATCTATGTTCTTGATGTTATTCTGATCCTCTAGTTATTCTAGAGAAGACCTACTGTAAACCTGTTATCATCATTATTGATAGTGGAAGTTTGAGGTGGACTACGGTCCCGTGGTTTTTCCCACATTTGGTTTTCCACGTTAAAAAGATTTGGTCATTGATTTATTGCTCTATTGTTTATGCTGTGCTGATTGATATTAGCATTTAAATATCAAGTTGGTATTTTGATGAGGAACCTATTTTGATACACAAAGAGGGAAAGAATTATTCCGCATTAACAGGTTTCTTCCCAACAAGTGGTATCAGAGCATCAGGTTGTTTGTTGCTAGTTTTCTTGTGTGATTGAAATGGAGCAGTCAGATGGTATGATTAAATTGAACTCATCAAATTATTCCACTTGGAGGCGTCTGATGGAAGATTTGCTCTATTGCAAAGATTTGTATAAGCCTATCAAGGTTAAAGATAAACCTTCTATTATGGACGATGAAGAATGGGAAGTTCAACGTAGAAAAGCTATTGCCTGTATTAGAAGATGGATGGATATAAACTTGCATGAGCATATTTCAGATGAAACCAGAGCTGATGTTGTTTGGCAAAGGTTAGAAAATCTTTTTGCGAAAAAGACAGTGGGAAATAGAATTTCTCTCCTCAGAAGGCTTGTAAATTTGAAGTATAAAGATGGTGGTAACATTATTGAGCACATAAGCCTATTTCAGAGTCTTGCAAACAAGTTGGTTGCTATGAAAATGAATATAGATGATGAGATGCAGGGATTATTACTTCTCAGCTCTTTACCAGAAAGTTGGGAAACGTATGTGGTGACTATTTGTAACTCCACGCCAGAGGGGACTCTAACCATAGATATGGTTAAAGACAGTTTGCTAAATGAAGATGCAAGAAGGAAAGAACAGGGTGAATCTTCTTCTGGTGCATTTGTTACTGAAAAACAAGAAAGACGTGGAAGAAGTCATAGCAGAAATCCATATGGTTATAGAGGAAGATCCAAGTCTAGAAGAGATATCAAATGTTTTCACTGTAATAGGCCAGGTCACATGAAGAAAGAGTGTAGGTTTTGGAAGCGAGAACAGAATGAAATGAAGAAAAATGAAAAAGAGACCAATATAGTTGCTGTTGAAGGTAATATCACTATTGTTTATGATGAAGGTTGTGTTAGCCTTGTAGCTCAGGACAGTAATTGGGTAATTGACTCTGGTGCTTCATTTCATGTTACTTCTCATGGTGATTTCTTTAGATCTTACACTGCTGGTGATTTTGGTAATGTCAGAATGGGAAACAATGGTACATCTAAGATTGTGGGTATTTGAGATATTTGCTTGGAGACCAGTATTGGGAGCAAATTGATACTCAAAGATGTAAGGCATGTTCCAGATATTCGTCTTAACTTGATATCTATAGGTAGACTTGATGATGAGGGCTTTGCACATTATTTTGGTGAAAGTAAATGGAAACTCACTAAAGGTTCTCTAATTGTGGCAAAAGGAAAGAAAATTAACTCTTTTTATGTCATGGAAGCTAAGCTACACAAAGGAGAGATTAATGCAATTCGAAAAGGTGAAAGTATAGATCTTTGGCATAAGAGGCTTGGACATATCAGCGAGAAGGGACTTCAAACTCTTGCTAGAAAGCAGTTCTTACCAGAGTTGCAAGGTACATCTCTTAAATCTTGTGATCATTGCTTAGTTGGAAAATCACATAGAGTTGCATTTCAGACATATCCATCATCTAGAAGATCTGATGTTATTGATTTAGTTCATACTGATGTTTGTACTATGCAAACTAGAACTCTTGGAGGTGCTCTTTATTTTGTTACTTTTATTGATGACCATTCTAGAAAAGTGTGGGCTTTTGCTTTGAAATCTAAAGACCAGGTACTCGATGCTTTCAAGGAGTTTCATGTCAATGTTGAAAGAGAAACTGGCAGAAAGCTAAAGTGTGTTCGATCAGATAACGGTGGCGAGTACAGGGGTCCTTTTGAGAATTATTGCAGGTTCCATGGTATCAAGCTTGAGAAAACAGTTCCTAAAACTCCTCAGCAAAACGGTGTGGCAGAAAGGATGAACAGAACCATTGAAGAAAGGATTAGGTGTATGCTTTCCCACGCCAAGTTACCAAAGTCATTTTGGGGGGAGGCTATGAGAACTACAGTTGACCTGATAAATCTTTCTCCATCAGTTCCTCTACAAGGTGATGTTCCAGAGAGAGTATGGAGAGGAAAAGATATATCTTATAATCATTTGAGAGTCTTTGAGTGTAAAGCATTTGTTCATATTCCCAAAGATGAGAGGTCCAAGCTTGATAATAAGGCAAAAGCATGTATCTTCTTGGGATATGGTCATGAAGAGTTTGGGTACAGATTATGGGATCCAGTGAACAAGAAGATTATTAGAAGCAGAGATGTTGTGTTTCTTGAAGACCAACTGTTTGATGATGGTGATAATGTTGAGAAGCCAGAAACCTCTGTTTATATTCCTTGGAGTTTGGGTCCAGTTCCTTCACCTGTAGTTCATGATGATCATGGGGGAGATGAACAAGAAGATTGTGGTGAGAATACTAGTGATGATACACCTACAATTGATGATGCTGAACCAACTGAACAGGCACCTCCACCACCAATTGAGATTCCATTGAGAAGATCCACTAGAGAGCGACAACCCTCTACCAGATATCCTCCACATGAGTATGTTATGCTTACTGACGGGGGAGAGCCAGAAACTTACCAAGAAGCTATTCTATATGAGAATAAGAGTGAGTGGGTTAAAGCCATGCAAGAAGAGATGAGATCCTTACTTGAGAACCACACCTATGACTTGGTAAAGCTGCCGAAAGAGAAGAAAGCTCTCAAGAATAAGTGGGTTTATAAATTGAAGACTGAAAACAATAGCTCACAACAAAGATACAAGGCACGACTAGTTGTGAAAGGATTCAGTCAGAAGAAAGGTATTGACTTTGAAGAAATATTTTCTCCGGTTGTGAAAATGTCCTCTATCCGAGTTGTTCTTGGTTTGGCTGCCCGCTTGAATTTAGAAGTTGAGCAACTTGATGTAAAAACAGCATTTCTTCATGGTGACTTAGAAGAAGAAATTTACATGGAGCAACCAGAAGGTTTCAAAGTCAAGGGAAAAGAAAATCTGGTATGTAAGCTTAGGAAGTTTGATTCCTTTATGATGAGCCAAGGGTATGATAGAACCACATTTGATCATTGTGTGTTTATGAAGAAATTTTCAGATGATGATTTTATTATTTTACTGCTATATGTTGATGATATGTTGATTGTTGGCCATGATGTTGGAAAAATTGAAAAGCTTAAAAGAGAGCTAAGTAAGTCTTTTGCCATGAAAGACTTAGGATCGGTGAGACAAATACTTGGCATGAAGATTCTTCGTGATAGGAAGAAAATGAAGATTTGGCTATCTCAGGAGACTTACATTGAAAAGGTTATTGAAAGATTCAATATGAGTAAAGCCAAAGCAGTTTGTTCTCCACTTGCAGGTCATTTCAAACTGAGTTCGAAACAATGTCCTACAAGTGAGAAAGAAAAAGAAGAAATGTCCAAAGTGCCTTACTCATCTGCAGTAGGCAATTTGATGTATGCTATGGTTTGTACTAGGCTAGATATAGCTCATGCAGTTGGAGTTGTTAGCCGATTTCTCTCTAATCCTGGAAAGAAACATTGGGCAGCAGTGAAATGGATATTAAGATATCTAAGAGGTACTTCCAGGTTGTGTTTATGTTTTGGCAGTGATGAACCTGTGTTAGAAGGGTACACAGATGCAGACATGGCAGGTGATACTGATTCCAGGAAGTCCACTTCGGGATTCTTGATGACATTTGCAGGAGGAGCAGTCTCTTGGCAGTCTAAGTTACAGAAGTGTGTTGCTCTATCAACCACAGAAGCAGAATGCATAGCAGTTACTGAAGCCTGTAAGGAAACTTTATGGATGAAAAAGTTTCTACAGGAATTATGCTTGAAACATGAAGTATATACTGTTTACTATGACAGTCAGAGCGTCATTCACCTCTCCAAGAATTCAACATACCATTCTAGATCCAAGCATATTGATGTGAGATATCACTGGATTCGTGATGTGCTTGGGATGAAAGAATTACAGTTGGAAAAAGTGCATACCAATGAGAATGGTTCAGATATGTTGACAAAGTCTTTGCCTAAGGAGAAGCTTGAAGCATGTAGGCGAAGAGCGGGCTTGGTACAGCCCACCATATGAGCTGGAGGGGGAGAATTGTTGGGTCCAGCCCATATGTGGGCTTGGACAAATTGGGCCTATTGAGCCCAAATCACTAATTAAGGTGAAGTAAGGCAAATTAGGGTATGCAGGAAAGAGAAAAACGCAGAGCAGCGTGCAGCGTGCAGTGTACGTGCACAGTGAATAACGACGACGTGTAGAGAGAAAGTAAAGTTTCTGAGTTTTTCTGCTTGACGATCGGTGGCCAAACGTTGTCAGTTTCGGCTCAAATTTTATGTGGAGAATCCTTGCAGCAAACTCTACAATCCTAACGGTGTTGATATGCAGTTTACCCTCTCTAAGGTACTTTCCTGCGATATCCACTCTGTGAGACCTAGAATTCTCTTTGGAGGAGATCCACCTATGTGATGAAGATATGGTATTCTTGAGCCAAGATCTATGTTCTTGATGTTATTCTGATCCTCTAGTTATTCTAGAGAAGACCTACTGTAAACCTGTTATCATCATTATTGATAGTGGAAGTTTGAGGTGGACTACGGTCCCGTGATTTTTCCCACATTGGGTTTTCCACGTTAAAAAGATTTGGTCATTGATTTATTGCTCTATTGTTTATATTAACATTTAAATATCAAGTTGATATTTTGATGAGAAACCTATTTTGATACACAAAGAGAGAAAGAATTATTCCGACATTCTATATCGACGAACTTTTACTGCTTGGCTCCGAACAATATCCTGTCTAAATATTGCATATCACAGAAACAAAACATGCAGCTTCTGCTGATGGTTCATTGAACACAGACCCATCTAGATATTTATTCATATATTAGAAACAGATTCCCCACCTCATTCTTGCCACAATCATGTACCAACGCCAAATGAGTTGGGATATTATGTTGGTCTCAAGTAGAGGATAAAGAAATAGCAACAGTTGCTTGATGTAAACATCTAAAAACGATCAGTTTGACTCCAGGTGCTTTCACGAACAATCCTGCAGGCAAAATAGAATTATAAGAAAAACTATTCCTCTATTGAATATTGAAGACGCTTTGTATTAGTCATATGCGAAAGCTTTATTCTCATAGATAACCAAAGAATGTTCAAATATCTTCCCAGTCCTTGAGGAGATTTCTGAAGCGCACATTTAATTATTTGGAGGCACAAACAAGCAGCAGCAGTTGATGTTCCTTGGTTATTAACATGACAAGATGGTACAGCTTGCTGTCTGTTCTAGAAATGAGAAGAGTGAGATTGAGATATCTTTTTATTAATAAATAGCCCACATGTCTTTCGTCATATAATCAAGATTAAGTTGATTGGCAGATACCGACCAATATTATGATCCCTTCTAGTGTAAGAAACTTCCTAATCATAGGACTTTTAAACCTATCAATAATTGCTAAGTTGTTTTATTATATCCTTTAAATTTCCTTAATAGTTGAGAGTCAATGTCTTTTGCTCACTTCCTCAAGGCATGAAATGATCTTCCAGGCATTCCATCAGACAAAAAGTCCTGGTTGCATGAGTCTAAGTTGTGGTTAATATACAAAAATCCTTCGCATCAGAGGAAAAAGGTCTGTGAGACACAACTCGTCTTTAATTGAAAAATATCTGGGGACTGTGATCTTTATCACTGTGCGCTTATGGTCAAGAGAACCACGGAGCCTGAAGCTTGAAATGAATGGCAGAAAGCATATGTTCCCATTGGTCCTTCAATCGCTAGCAACCCCTGAAGGTAACAGTTCAGTACTACTAGTTTGTGTGTGATTTCCACAGCTAATTCTTATTCTTGTCTTCAACCTCAAACAATTGCACTTCAGGCCTCGGTCATGTTCATGCAAATAAGTATATGGACAAGGTAAAGGTAAATGACATGCGTTCCTCTGCCATCTTAGCGTGTATTTGGTCCCTTCCACTGATTACTTGGACGGCAACTCATTATCCTGTAGCTCTACAGGGTCGCATGTCCTCCATGCATGGCACATGGAGCAGATACACATGGGGATAATAGACTTTGTCAAGGCAGAAGGTATATATATTGTTGCTAGTGCACAGGTCTTGAGCAGCAACTTCTACTGTTTTATAGTTAAAGAAGCAGCTGCTAGTTGTATGTTTGACATGCATACATAACACCAACAGCACAGACACACTCCAGTTCAAATGATTAAGTATGGACATCTAAGATCGATTTGGCCCAAGTAACTACACCGAAGTAGATCCTCATCGTAGTAAATTATCTTAAATACTTGTGTTATTTGTATTAAGCAGTATAATTTAGAATTCGCCTACTCAGGGTTTCCTTTCATCTTTTCTGCATGCATTTATGGCATCAAAGAAGATTTTGAGGGCCACGTAAACTGTTGTACATTGGGATGAATCGCTGCAGCAAAATCATTGACCGAATCACGTTGTGAATGGAAGCTGCACTGACGCGACGCGTACATCGAGAAGACAGAGATAGAGAGAGAGAGGTCGTCTCCTCCTTCCTCCCTTAGGCCGTCGCATATATATAGACTAGGGTTTGTGGTACGTACGTGCTTAGTATATGTCATGCAAGGCGTCGGGCGTAACTTCAGCCGTACACCTTGTGTGACCGATGACGCCAAGTACTGCAGTCTTATCTCTCTCACTGTCTTGAGTTGCCCTATCGCTAAGTACGGCGCAATAAAGGCAAGACGTGAGCTCTCCATGCTTTTGCTTATGATGGTGTTCTGAGCACCTTGAGCTTCGGAACGAGCAAGCGCAGGACATGGTAAATGAGTTCATCAGTGGGCACCAGTTGCTTCATGATTTCTGGTCGGCCCCTCTTTCGTTGACGTTGATCCCCGATAGTAAGTTTCCACCTTATTCTACTAACCCTAGATAGCTCTTCCATTTCTTTGCCTGCGAGTTGCCGAAGCGCTCGCTTTGTCCTGCGAGGTTTCAAGGAAAATCCAACGGCACGCATGGCGATGGCCATTGATCCTCGACGAAAAGTTGAAGTAGATCTCCCTCGGCTTTAGCGAACCCATGAGAACCAACGATCATCACTTAAATGCTGCAGCTAGCATTCTTCAGGTCAATGCATGCAGGCGCCCATCTTCCAGCTAGCCCTTCTCCTGGAGCACATCAGTGACGACATTACACTCGGACGAAGCGTTTCTTGGGGAGAGCTGTGTGCTTCTGTGCGTTCTTTTCGTATTAATTAATATTTTAACAATACTTCTGTATAATATACGAGAACTGATCGCCACTACTACTACTACAGTACAACTACCATCCGTTACAAACTATGTAGAAGTTTTGGTTACACTACTAAAATTAACAAGCAAACAGAAGTAAACCAGACTCCATGATACCGTCAACCCAAAATTGGAGCCCCTTAACAACATCGACTAGCTTCTATATCTGAAGACTCTTCATGTGAACTAGAGCACCCCAACGACGTTCTCCCTTGGTGTGGCAGCGGCAGTGAGGGGAGTCTTCATCTCCAGTGACAGCTTGAGCACCTCACCGAGCTCCACCGCGGCGCCATCGACGGGGGCCCACTCGAACCCGTGGGCCAGCCGCGCCACCCAGAGACCCACGGTTGCCAGGCCCAGGTTCTTGCCGGGGCAGACACGGCGGCCGGCCCCGAAGGGCGCTAGCCGTAGGTCACCCCCCCGCACGTCGACGTCGGCTCCGCCATCGGCGTCCACAAACCGCTCCGGCTCGAAGCAGTCCGGCCGGGCCCACACCTTGGCGTCGTGCGCGATGGCCCACATGTTGACCATGGCGGTGGTTCCGGCGGGGACAAGCATACCGTTGCTTAGGTGGACGTCGTCGGTGGAGAGGCGGGCCCAGGAGAGCAGGGGTCCCGGCGGGTGGTTGCGGAAAGTCTCCTTGATCACGGCCTGGAGGTAGGGCATCCGCACGACGTCGGCATCCGTCGGCACGTGGTGGCGGCCAATGACGGCGTCGATCTCGCGGCGGAGCTTGGCCTGAACCTCCGGGTGGAGCACCAGCTCCGCCATGGTCCACTCCGTCAACAGCGCTGTCGTGTCCGTGCCCCGGAAGATCATCTCCTGCCGCTCAAACAAACGACTTCTAATCATTATATATATATATATATATATATATATATATATATATATATATATATATATATATATATATAAACCCTAAGATAATCTATATTTACAGATTACTCCTTCCGACTAAAACATATTACGTTTATATATGGAGGGAGTTGTTACCCAAAGGACGGCGATCATGTCGTCTTCATCGAGCTTCTCGTGGCCGTCCAACGAGAGGAGCACGTCAAGGAAGTCGCCATTGCCCTGCTCGCGGCTCGGCCCCTGGAGGCGGTGCTCGGCGATGATGCTGGTCACCAGACTGCGGATGCGCGGCACGAGGGCGGCGCATCGCTTCTTCACGTTGGCGGGGTCGTAGAACTGCACCAGCCACGGGAGGTGATCAGACCAGTTGAAGGCGCCCAGGAGATCGAAGCCTTCCCGCACCATGGCCTTCAACTCCTCTGCCTCCTGCTCGCCCCCCGGTACCGACACCTCATAACGCCGCCCGAAGACGCTGCCCATGATGTTGTTCAGGGCGGCGTTCTGTAGGTGCGGGCGGAGGCGGACGCAGCCAGCCAGACGCTGCTCGGCGGCGATGGCGGACAACATGGCGGAACAATCGGCCTGGCGGCCGGGTTCGTGGGCGGCGACGCGGCGGGGGGAGAAGAGGTGGGCGGAGGCGACGCGGCGAAGGAGGCGCCAGTAGGAGCCGCTGGGAGCGAAGCCGATGGCGCGGGCGAACATGAGCTCGCGGGCAGAGCGTTTGAGTGGGCGATCGGAGAAGGCCGGGTGTGAGAGGATCTCGCGGGCCACGGCCGGGTCGGAGGAGACAACGGCGGGGGTGGATCCGATGGAGAAGGCCATGAGGGGCTTGGCACCAGCGGCGGCGGAGAGCTCTGCGAGGGCGCGGTGGGGGAGGGAGCGGACGAGGGAGAAGAGGGAGCCGAAAACGGGGAGGCCGCGGGGGCCAGGTATAGAAACGGTACCACGGCGGGCCCGGCCGTGAGACCAAGCGCGGCCTCCGGGGGACAGGACCCAGGCGATCAGGCCGAAGGAGACGAAAGCAATGAAGAGGCTGAGCAAGAGCAGGGGGAGGTCGCAGTGCAGCGTATCGACGCCGAAGAAGGCAGGAAGGGTGAACACCCACCAGTTCGAGTCAGTAGTAGTGCGCGTACTGAGAGCCATGAGTTCTTATCTCCCTCTTTACGAGAGAAGCAGCAAGGGGGATGGATGGAAGAGACCAGCAGGCGAAGAGAGAAGCCAAGTGATATGAGGCAAGTAAGAAGAGGGGAGGACGGTCTTTATAGGGAGCGCAAATTCTACGCAGGGTTCCTCCGAAGATCCTCACCACCCATCAGCTGATTTACTTCCACATCTCAAGGCGTTTTGAAGGTATATTAATATGATGATTGATGCATAACTTTCTTTCGGTGATTCCTAATTCTCAGTGTTTTAACACCAATATTAGGAAACAAAGTCTATACGAAAACTGGATTGGAAATGTTGGAGTTGGTCTGCAATAAACCATCTAAGCATCAGTGGTAATCTAACCATACTATATCAAAAGAATGGGAAGACAGCACACTCATCTAAGTTAAGCTTGATAAAGAGTTTAAGATATTAAAAACCTTGAGATGGGAAGAACCTTCTTCATCTACAAATAAGAACGCAGGGATATATGCTATTGGTACGAATTAAACACGCACAGCTAACTAACAATGCTACTAGAGCTTGAGAACCTCAATACATTACTGCTAGTTATAATGTGTCTTCAAGGGACTTGTTGGAGTTTTAACAGGGGAACAACTGGTGATTCAACATTGCCAAAAGAATGAGCTTGAAGGCTTAGGAACAGCATCCTTGCAGCAAATACGTTCAACCTGTGGATGCTAGAATCTTCATACATATCAGATGCAAGAACTGAATTCAGTTCTAATGATCGACTTTGCTTTGTATCAGAAAGATTGGACTCTGTAGTGGTACTGAACTAATACAACGAAGCGAAAAAGATTGATTCAAACGCATAGCTATTAAATAAGAAGTTAGGTTTACGGCTTTTGACTGGTGACCTGCAAGCGGGGTAGAAGACGATCCCATAGATTCTCAGCAGACGATGGCGAGCTCCAAGGCAAACGGCTGGGGTTGCTTTGTGCTCAAGTAACCCATCGAAGTGCGAGCTATGCAATTTCCCGGTGTTACGTTTGAACGTGAGAGAGAGAGAGAGAGAGAGAGAGAGATTGTATTGTCTTCAATAGCTGCATACGTACAAGCTTGGTGGGGTGGATACAGCTGGATGGTGTGATTCTGGACCAAAGTACATGGAACCTTCCATGAGACTGCTGGTAGAGTGTAGGGTGGGCTAATCTGTAGCGTAGAGCTTTAGATTGTGGCCTCAGGCAGCGGTGGAAGGGCTGTTTGGTACTGCATGCATGCATAGTAGCACAAGGGTTTTGCAGTCTCTTTCTTGATCTCTGATGAACCAAACAAAACATTGTCAATGGCATGTGAATTGTGTATGTAGCCTGGAGCATGATGAACTGTAACTTGTCCTTTTTGATAGATTGTCTCCTGCTATTTCATGGACAACTTCATTGTAGAGAATCTAAAAAGTGCTCTCCATTTTAAAGAAGAAAGAAAGAAAGAGAGTGGCAGTGCATGATTCAGAAACTCTCTCTTGCTATTCGCTTACATTATTGCATTGCCTTTCCGAGTACTGAATGAGTTAATACTTGTCGAATTGGCAGTGATTGCCTTATGCTATGGTAAATGAGAGCATCAAACATTAAACTCTTTCTCAAGAGAACAAATTACGCTTCAAATATTTTGTTATTGAAAACTCAGTTATAAATAATTATCTTGATGTGTGTGTGTTTCTTTGTAATTTTAACACAATATAATAAAACATTCAAGAGACTCTCGGTTGACTATGCAAGTTTCTTACCAAATTTCATTGTGCAAGAAATGTTTCTTGGCATTTTCTTTAACAAGTCAAGCAACAGCTTCACTTGCTTGCAGGTCTCGTGACTTAGCGACCAACAAGTTGAGAGTTAAATATAACCACTATGAGATCAAACTTGTTGACTAGATTAATTTCTAAGTGAAGGTGGCTTGAAGAAGCCTATAAATTTCTCTGCATGGTCTTTTTCTGCTCTTGCTGTAGAAGGCGAAGTCTGTTTTTTTTGGACCACATCCTACCTCTAATAAATAAACTAAAATGTTGGTTTTGAGACAAATAAAGCTTATGAATTCTGCTTTGGAAAGGTGTTTGAGGAAGAAAAAGAAACATCAATTGCATAAAATCATGGTTTGGGTCTCGAAGAGAGAATGGCTTGGACATTAGTTTCAGGATGAAAAATTATGGTTTAATGCTCATCCACCGGCCACTTGACAGTGAGGATGATGTTGCCGGAGGCGAGGACAGTGGTGGCGGAGGTGTTGGCAAGGCTCACGCCGGAAGCAGTGAGGACGATGTTGCTGGAGTGAGAGAGCCAGGAGCTGGTTGATGGTGCTCAGCGAGAGGGTTCTAACGACCAAGTCCACAAAGAGGGTTGCGCAATGGTCCAGTGCGCGGAAGCAGATCAAGTCTAGAGCAACGGTTCAATGAAGGGGTGCTGGCAGAGGTGGAAGGTGGGAGGTGAGAGGTGTGTGATTGCGGTGGCTTGAATTTGTGCACACAGCAACGATCCACGCGGTGCTGTGCATAGCACAGTTATACGTATATGTAGAAGAGAGCGCTGGATCACTCAGCATGCAAACTGTTGAGGGCACATGAGTCCCCTTCAATCTCCTCAAGTCTGCCTCATTGGTATCCCCTTCGATCTCCTCAAGTCTACCTCGCTTGGGAATATGTCTACATCTTTTTACTGCTCTGATATCATGATAAAATGATAGAATAAAAAGTGAAATTATAAAAGTAAAAAGAAAGCTCATTTCAATTAGTATTCTATTTATACATAGTGAAAGAGAGGATTTTTCTCATGTAGTCGAGGAAATCTCATCTGCTATGCAGTTGCGGAAATCTCTCATCTGTTATACAATTGAGGAAATCTCTTTATTATCAGGCCTCTCAAGCTCACCAATTGACTGTAATTCAATAATAAAAAAGGCAACCTCTCAATGTCCTATCCAATTTGATAAGTTGGAAGTTCTTCCTTTCTCCGTTGCCTCGTTGTGTAGGGAATAGTCTGTGACCAAAAATAGGATTATTTTATATATATATAGAGAGAGAGGGATTGCAAACTATCTTTGTATCTTCATGTGAGTAACTAGTCAAACATAAACCCTCACATTTCATTCGTGGATTTGCAGGCTAATTTCCATGAAAGACCAACAACATGTGTATGTGTGTGTGTGTTAGATGGCTACAGGAATTTTTTTTTTTGTATGTATAAGACTATAAATCGTACTTAGATTTCCTTGAAGGTAAAGTCCAGAAGTTATGAAAGAATATTTCAGTGTCATATAAGTTTCCTAGATTTGGTTGTAGATCACAAGTTACTTCACACTAATAAGACAATGCTCTTAAGATTCTAAACAACTACCATAACTGGGATTCTAGGATCTTGAGTACAAATTTAATCCTTGGCATGCACAATATTAGATCCATATGCAATGTATAGTAAAATAAATCAGATTATTTTCTTTCACTTAGATTTGAAGTTGCAAGTTCACTAAAGAAAGTACAAGGACTTTCTTTAGCTAGGGGGTCGAAAGCTAAACATCGAACCTAACCATCATGAATTACTAGTTAAGAGGCACAAAAGTCTGTACATTGAACATTTACCTAGTTCCAATTATCTACTCCACACTATGATCAATGTATTGGTTTGATCTCTGTCTTCGGAGGTGACCCTCAGGAAAGTGCTGAGCAAGTACATACTGAGACTTGAAACACAAGAATGCATTGGGGAGTGTGAGACAAACATAAAGAGATGATCACAAGATTGCCAAAAAAAAAAAAAAAAAGAGTAGGAATATGACATTAAAAGAAAAAAAAGAAGAAGAACAATTTCCATCGGCCTTCATGGTAGTTGACTAGAAAATCCTCCAGTATTGTAACATGTCTGAGCAAGTGTTTGTTCGTATACTAGACCATCATTCACGCTAGATCAATCACTCTTGAGGTCCGAGTATGATGTGAATGCGCACATACTTATTAGGATGTGGATTAGTAAAGCTGCTTGCCGATGATTCAACAACACATGGTGTGCATGATTCAAAAGGCACGACGACATCAAGAAGTTTTCTTTAGAATGGCTTTAGTACGGCATGCCTTGAGAGGGCAAACAACTATTTCTGATTCATTAAAAGATGCAAGTAACCAATCGCATAATGGGATTTAGTTCTAATCTTTGATCAATCCCTATGCAGAAGCCCGTAGTACAAAGTGTGTGTCAAAGCAATTGCACTAGGGAACTCTGCAATGGGACGGACTCGAAACAACCGGTGGAGATCCATCGGAACTTCTAAGAAGACAAGTAACATCCAAACCAAAGTCAACAGGGCAGGCACAATACATCCAGACCTTCCCATAAAATAATGGAGCAGGCGAGCTGTCTCAAAGCTTGATCTCCTTTTAATACCATTCTCGTGGTGCTCCGAGGTCCTAAAGGGCATGCCAAGCTCAAGAAAAGAGCAAACAAACCGCCCTGGTTAGGCGAATCTTGTCCTTAACACAGCTCCCCATTCCTCTTTAGAGAAAAGATGTTGATGACCTCTGAGCGTACCAGTACAATGAAAAGAGTCCTGCATTGAGATCGGGGAAGTGTTGCGTGCTTTACGTAGAGATATAGAATCACCTTCACCGGCCCATGCGGCGATGAGCTCGGTGCAGGAAAGAAAGCAGCAGCTTCTGCGGCCAAACTGTCTGCAATATGACTCTCTCTCTCTCTCTCTCTCTCCTTCCGAGTACTGCAATGGAATCCACCATGAACGCGTAAAATCTTTGACGAGAATACTGTTGTATTAACTTCTTAAAAGACGCAGGAAACAGGGAAAGAATTGGCTTTTTTTGAGATGACTAGTACTACTTCAACTTCGCATTCCAAGAGCTAATCTGATGCAGCGTTAGCACTCATACAATTAGCACAAAAGAAAAAAAAAAATCTGTGAGGAAATGCTGATCGCGTTCACTTCTTCGTCAAGGGTGATTCCCCGTTTAGTTTAACACGAATTGGTTCTTTGTTTTTAAGAATTTAAACTTTTATAATTTACTATAATCCAATCAAAATCTTTTTCGTGGTTACCATCTTATATGACTCTGTGGAATCTTTACATATTGAATATTGGAAGTTTTTGAATTTGACATTGACTGAACGTAGCAATTATTTAGGATTTGTGGTAATCCAATTTAAAATTTTCATCGTCATGTTCTTGCCAAATAAAAAATTTCAATTGGACAATTTAATGTATAGTAAATCCCTTGTTGTTACGCCAACATTTTCTTTCTCATGATTGATCACTTCAAGATGATGTGATGTGTGTTGGCTGATAGCCCATGGTTCAGCTCATAGTGGGCTTGAATAGCCCACAGCCTACCTCTTTCTTTTAACTTAATCCTAATTCATATTAGGGGGTATGTGATGGCTGCGAAAATAGGCATAAATAAGATAGCAACGAGGGCAGCAAGAGGGAGATCTGGACAATAGCAAAAAGGAGGAGAAAAAGACATAAATCCAAGGAGAAAGAAAGGGAAGAAAACAAGGACAACACAAAGAGACTATTCTCAATCATCCAACAGTGTTCTTATATCAGGTTAGATCAAATCTATAGTAGATTCTTACTATGATTACTCGGAGAGAATTAAAGAGGATTTATAATTTTGAGCATAGTGACGTGATCATTGTATCCCAGTTATTCTCTTGTGATTGTTGCTAGGGTTTTGGGCAAAAGATTGAGATTTATATATTCATTATTCTTATAATAGATTATCTCTAGTTTGCCTCATGGTTTTTACCCTTCACATTGGAGGGGTTTTCCACGTATATCTTGGTGTTCTATTTGATTATGATTCCATTTAATTCTGCTATGTGTTATGACCTACTAGTATTTGTTCATATACAAAAGTTTATTTTTCTTTATATCCCATCAATTGGTATCAGAGCAGGGTTGTGGTGATTTAATTTTTGTATTTGAACATGGAAGCCAGTAGTGTTTCTCGCATGATTAGTCTGAATGGAAACAATTGGATGATATGGAAACCAAGAATAGAGATATCTTGTATTGCAAAGATTTGTATGAACCTTTGCAAGGGGATAGTGGAAGAGGTTAGATCGAAAAATAGTTGGGTTTATTCGATAATGGCTTGATAATAGTGTCTTTCACCATGTTTTTACTGAAATTTATATACATTCTCTTTGGAAAAAATTGAAAAGTTTCTATGAAAGAAAAACAGTTGGCAACAAAACTTTTTTGATCAGAAAATTTGTGAACCTAAAATATAGAGAGGGTGCTTCTATTGCTGAGCATTTGAATGAAATGCAGAGTATCACTAACCAGTTATCCTCTATGAAAATGTCTCTTGATGATGAGTTGCAAGCATTATTACTTCTCAGTTCATTACCAGAAAGTTGGGAGACACTGGTGGTTTCCCTCAGTAATTCTGCACTAAATGGTGTTGTGACTATGAGTCAAGTAACAAGCAATTTGTTGAATGAGAAGTTGAGAAGAAAGAATTCAACAACATCTCAGAATGATTCACAGGCATTTATCTCAGAGAACAGAGGAATGTCAAAGTCTAGAAGTAGTTCACGTATGGGTAGAAGCAAGTCAAGATCAAGAAAAAATATTGTTTGCTATAATTATGGTGAGAAATGATATTACAAGAACCAATGCAAGCAACATAAGAAGAGCAAGAAAAAGGAAAAAGAAGTGGAGTCTATAGAGTCAAAAGATACTATCACAACTATAGTGAAGAGTGTTGATTATTTGATTTTATTTCCTTCTAATGATATTTTTTTTTTTGTATGTCAGAATTTTGAGTGGGTGATTGATACAGGTGCTTCTTATCATGCTACACCATGGAGGGAGTTTTTTGCCACTTATAGATTTGGAAATTTTGGTGTTGTCAAGATGGACAACTATGACACGACAGACATCATTGGCATGGGTGATATCTATTTAAAAACCAACTTTGGCTGCAAGTTAGTGCTTAAGGATGTGAGGCATGTGGTTGACTTGAGGCTGAATTTAATTTCTGTTGGAAGGCTAGATGATGAAGACTATGATAGCAGATTTCACAATGGGCAATGGAGCTCAGTAAGGATTCTCTTATTGTGGCTAGTGGAAAGAAATGACATACTTTGTATAGGTTGTAGGCCAAAGTTTATGGTGAGCAGTTAAATGCTACAAAGAAAGATTTCAGCATGGAGTTGTAGCATAGGCGACTAGGACACATGAGCGAGAAATGGATATAAGCTCTTTCCAAGAGAGAAGTATTGCCAGACCTCAAATGTATGTGGTCTTTTGATGACAAAAAATCCTGGTGGATCTATTAATGTTCTTGGTATTAGTGGTGCACTTTATTTTGTTACTTTTATAGATGATTTTTCCAGAAAAGTTTGAGCCTATGCTTTGAAGACCAAAGATCAGGTTATTAATGTCTTCAAAGAGTTTCATGCTAGAGTTGAAAGGGAGACATAAAGACAATTGAAATGCATAAGATCAGATAATGATGGTGACTACACAAGATTATTTAACAATTATTACAGGTCACATGGCATCCAACATGAGATGACAGTTCCTGGTATACCTCAGCATAATGCTATTGCAGAGAGAATAAACCACACCATCATGGAAAAAGATCAGATGTATGCTTTCATAGGCCAAGCTACCTAAAAGGTTTTGGGATGAGGCTTTGAGGATTACAGTTGATGTGATCAACTTGTCACCATGTACAACCCTAGATGGTGATGTTGCAAGGCATGTATAGTTAGGGAAAGATGTTTCCTATAAGCATTTAAGAGTATTTGGTTGTCATGTATTTGCACATATTCCAGATAATGAGAGGTTCAAGCTGGATGGTAAGACTAAAGAATGTGTTTTTTTTAGCTACTCACATGATCATTTTGGTTACAGGCTTTGGGATCTAGAAATGTAGAAAGTATTTAGAAGCAGAGATATAGTCTTTTTTAAGAATCAAACCTTTGAGGATTTGAAGAAGAAGGCACCAGCCTAGACTTCTGCAGAAGGATTAGCAGATTATGACCCATTTACTCCTCTAGTATATCAGGGTGATAGGGGAGATGTGCAGGAAGATGGTGTAGAGCCTGATGTTGATATACTTGTAGAACATGTTGAGCAAGAAGAAGTTGGAGAGCAACTGCCCACAGTACCTTAGTTGAGAAGATCTTCTAGACAACGTCAACTTTCTAAAAGATACTCTACAGATGAGTATGTGATGCTTACTGATACAGGTGAACCAAAGAGTTACCAGGAAACAGTTGAAAGTGAGCAGAAAGAGAAGTGGTTAGTTGTTATGCAGGAAGAGATGGATGCTGTTCAGAAGAACCACACTTATGATTTGGTACTACTACCAAATGGAATAAAGGCCTTGAAGAACAAGTGAGTTTTAAAGTTAAAGACTCAAGAATATTGTTCTCAACCAAAGTACAAAGCTAGATTGGTTGTGAAAGACTTTGGTAAAAAAAAATGTATTGACTTTGAAGAGATTTTTCTCATGTTGTTAAAATGTCTTCTATTCATGTTGCTCTTGGTATTACTGCTAGCCAAGACTTGGAGGTTGAGCAGTTATATGTGAAGACAACTTTCCTTCATGGTGATTTGGAGAAGGAAATTTATGTGGAGCAACCAGAAGGCTTCAAAATCAAAGGTAAAGAGAACTTTATCTATAAGTTGAAGAAGAGCTTGTATGGGCTGAAGTAAGCTCCAAGACAATGGTACAGAAAGTTTGATTCATTTATGATAGAAAATGAATATAAAAGAATGGCTTCAGATCATTGTGTGTACATCAATGGTTTGGTGAGAATTTTATTATTATCTTATTTTATGTTGATGACATGCTTATTCTTGAGAAAGATATATCTAAAATTGACAGGTTGAAGAAGGAATTAGATGAGTCTTTTACAATGAAGGACATAGGGCCAGCAAGGCAAATACTGGGTATATAGATTTCTCATGACAGAAAAACCAAGACGATTTGGTTGTCATAGGAGAAATATATCGAGAAAGTATTGGAAAGATTCAGTATGAACAATGCAAAACCAGTTGGTTCTCCACTTATAGGTCACTTCAAGTTGTGCTCAGAACAGAGTCCGTCAAGTGATGAGGAGAAGAAAAAAATGTAAAAGGTTCCTTATGCTTCAGTTGTCGGAAGTTTAATGTATGCAATGGTATATACGAGGCCGAACATCGCATATATAGTTGGTGTTACCAGCAGATTTCTTATAAATCCAGGTAAAGAGTACTAGGCAGTAGTGAAGTGGATTTTTAGATATCTCAGAGGGAGCTCTAAGGTTTGTTTAAGCTTTGGAGGTGGACCACCTGTGTTGACAGATCACATAGATGCAGATATGACAAGAGATATAAATACAAGGAAGTCCACATCAGGTTATGTACTTACTTTTGCAGGAGGAGCTGTGTCATGGCTGCTAGTCATAGGTGCCCAACAAGCCAATCACGTGAATGATGACACGTGTGACTTGATACAGAATCTTTTTGCTTATTATATTTTGGCATATATCACTTTATAACTATTGCATATATATATATATATATATATATATATATATATATATATATATATATATATATATATATATATATATATATATATATATATTATGATATCCTTGAATTTGTGCAATGAGAATCGGATCGTGATGAGATCACGATAATGAAATCGATTCACCTTTAAACACAGATCCTAAATAATCCTGGTCATAAGTTACTCGAGAGGGACATCGTGATAATCAGACAGACTAGTGTGCTGTATACCCGTCCATATGATGGATGCAGCTGGTCTCATAGCTGCTCGTATAGGGACACTAGGGATACAGTACAAGTGCTCATTAGAGAATGAGTACACTGATTGATCCGCTTACGGAATGTTGGATGGTTGATGATGCCTTATTGTCAGACAACGATTTCGTAGTCCTAATGGTATATCTAGTTCTTAGACTTGAGATACCAAGGATGTCCTGTATGAGTGCTCCACTATTTTATATCAGACTTATAGGTTTGACTGTCCCAGATCTAGTACAGTTGGTTATTGGGAGTGATAGTCGACCTTACGAGGGCTATTGAGTGTCGATAGAGGATCATCCACTCTCAGCATCATGAGAGGAATATCTTATGTGTTCTTGATCAGACAAATCCCTGGCCAGGGTCATTCGGGTTGAGAGAGAAAGAGTTCTCCAGGAGAATCTGATTAGAGCGAGACTCGAGTAGAAACCGTATGGGTCTGACAGCACCATGCTCGATATACGGTCTCTGGGATATTAGATGGATGAGGGACTATAGGTACACGGTAACTGAGGACAGACAGGTCCAATGGATTGGATTCCCCTATATCGTCTGGGGACTACGGCGTAGTAGCCTAGTACGTCCGTAATCGTTGAGTCGAGTGAATTATTATAGAGATAATAATTCACTGAGTTAGAAGGAGTTCTGATAGGTGTGACTCACGGCCAGCTCGATATTGGGCCTAGAGAGTCACATACATATGGTAGGCATTGCGATGAGTAGAGGTTCGAATATGAGATATCCGACGGAGCCCTTGTCTTATTGGATATCCAATAAGCCCTTGAATTATCAGATCCCATGGACGAGATCTAATAAGAGCCCATAAGAGATTATTGGATAGAGATCCAGTAATCTAAAAGGCTTGGGGTATTGGATGCAGATCCAATACCCACTAGGGGAGGATCCATTAGGGTTTGACAGGGGACCTCTATAAATAGGAGGGATTCAGAGCCTCATAGGCTAGAGCCTTTGCTTGCCTCTTCTATTCTCCTTCCCCTCTCCACCTCATAGCAGGCTTGGAGTTTTGAGGAGCGTCGTCGCAGCCCTGCTGTGTGGATCACCGCTAGAGAGGAGGACGCTTGACCTCCTTCACCCTCTCTTAAAGATCTGCAAGGAAATAAGGATATACGATCTCCCTAGGTAACACAATCTATTCTATACGCATTTTTAAGTTTCGTGGATTTTGCGCACCAATCTTTGCACGACGACGAACATCTCTTTGGGAATCGGGGATTTTATTTTCTTGTTCTTCCGATATGCATCTGATGTCGCCCCCCAGGATTTCCCAACAGTGGTATCAGCGCCAGGTTGTTCATGCGATAGATTGATTTTGAACTGCGTGTGTTGTGTTTTGGAGAAGCTTTTTCACCTCAAAATCGTTGACGCAAAAGCGAAAAAGGGCAGCAACTGTTGCTGCCCTCGTTGCTGTCGCAGATGGCAACATTGCCATATGCGTTCAGGTAAACAGCTTGCAGCAGCAGTTGCAAGGCCGCGTGCGTGCAGGCAGCCCCCTGCGGCGGCGCTCGCAAGTAGGGTCGCAGGCACGACGGCCACCTGCGCGGGCACTACACCCGCGCGCAAGGGCAGCGATGCCTGCGGCTGCTACTCTCGCGTGGTGATGCGCCGTAGGGCAGCGACGCCAGTGGCCGCTACTCCCGCGGACAAAAACCCTATAGGGGCGGTCGCCCGGTGAGGCAGCACCGCCTGCGGGCGCTGCCTCATGGGTAGAACCGCCTGCGGGTGCTGCCTCATGGGAAGAACCGCCCGCGGAGGGGGCGGCGCCCACAGGGGCGCCCGCCGGGGCCCAACTACAGGGGCAGCGTCGCTAGCGGGCGTTCCGCTACCCTCGCCCCGCCGCACAGGCCGCCGCAAGCAGGGTGGCAGCGGCGACGATTGTAGGGGAGTAGGGCATTAGGGCATTCTTGGGCAAAAAGATAGTTTTACCCCTGTGAATTTCAGAAATTCAAATTCTATCCTTTTATCCAAATTACGAAAATACCCCAATGAATTTAGAAATTTCCTATGTCCCTGATTTCATAAAATACTAGTTAATTAAAAGGTTTAGTTGATTATTATTTTTATCATTATCCAGTAGTCCTACATGATGATGATTATTTATACATGTGATGTATGATGTGTGGATGGATGATCATGGACCGTGTGATGTGTGTACTTGTGATTATTATTATTGGGGTCTGCGAGCCTCCATTATATTTCTCGTTTATTGTCGGGCCTGCGTGCCTATGATTAAGTTGTAATCACATGAGGAGGCATAGCGGGAGCGTGGATGCGATAGCGGGACCCACAAGACGGACGATCGCGATGCATGAAGATGCATCGAGATGTCGACGGAACCGATGAGGACGAGATGGACGATCACAGGGCATGAAGATGCACCGTTGCACACATAGATCTGGATGTGAGTGATTAGGCCTATTGGCTCGGGCCTAATCACATTAGGTTATGGTCCATGATCATCTGGTGTGATTGCTTATACACATACTAGATATGTATATATATTTGCATGCGATGTAGATATATATTAAATATGTATATGTGTGATATGTCATATTAGGAGACCAAATCATAGAAACATCTCTCTCGAGAATATTAAGTCGGTAAACATGAGGCAATTAGATTGACCCACGTGGCCTTCCATCATTATAAGTAGGAACCGATTCTCGGTGTAGGTTGAGTTAGTCGAGTCCCTCGAGGCTCACCTATATCGCGATTCGCTATCTTGCTTACGACATAGAGATGTCACTGGTGACCTAAGGACATGGTATGCTTGGTCGAGTCCCTCGAGGGTATATCATTAAATCAGACTCATCTTCTAACGAAGGTGTTGACTTAACCGAACATCATGGTTGGTCGAGTCCCTCGAGACCATGGTGATTTAGAGGCCGAATAGGACGGGAATCACAAGGAGTTGTGATCGGCAAGAGTTGCCTACCTTTTAGGCTTAGTGTGATTGGTTGAGTCCCTCGAGGTTACACTAAGACGCTTATTGGATCATGATCCCCACTAGAAGTCTGCCGGAGGCTTCCGTTTCACGTGCTGAGGGTGTCGCATGACTCGTTAGTAAAATAGTGGGAGCATATTAAGATAAAAGTCCATATCTTGATAGTTTATTTCTTGCAAAATCTGCATGTTATTCATTTTTGCTATATCTTTATTTTCAGAAAATGTCACTTTCAAATCCCTTACGTGGCATACTTGATGTCAACTGCCTCACTGGTCCAAATTATACGGATTGGCTTCGTAACTTGAGAATTATTCTCACGACGGAGAAAATCGTGTACGTCCTTGATACAGTGATGCCTACGCCCGAAGAAGGGGCAAGCGAGGATGAGATCACTCGCTACGTGAAGTACATTGATGACTCCACTCTTGCTCAGTGCTATATGTTGGGCTCTATGACTCCTGAGTTACAGAGATAACATGAAAAGATGGATGCTCGATCCATTCTCCTACATGTCCACAAATTATTTGAGGAATAAGGAAGTGTTAGGACTCTAGCTTGGAGAGTCCTAATTGAGAGGGACATTCTGTTAGGACTCTAGCTAGGAGAGTCCTAATTGAGAGGGGCATTCATGTAGGAGGTTTTTTCTTAGAGAAGAATTATGAGTTGTAAGGGAATAGGAGTCTTGAGTAGGAGTCCTATTAGGAGTTGGTTAGAAGTAAGAGTCTTAAGTAGGAGTCCTATTAGGAATTAGGGTTTAGAAGCCCTATAAATAACCATGTATTCCTTCTCTTTTCATAAGCAATAGATGAATCTTTTCTGCAGCCTTTGAGTAGCAACTTGGAGGGAGGAACCCCTATAGAGTTCCAAGGAGGCCGATCCCCTAAAGAGATCAACCCCAAGTTTAGAATCTGCAAGGGTTCTAACACCTAGTATCAGAGCAGCGTTCTTGGCATCTCGCTGCCCTTCAACAGCCATCTATCAACCCTCCACAACCATCCAAAGTAATTCCCACAATTGCTTAAAAGTTCGTCGCCGAATTCCGCCATTATCTCCACCACCGTGGATCATCCTTTGATCTCCCCGTGAATTGCAACAAGTTCTGGTTTCCTACCTTACTTCTGCTGTAATTTAGTTATCCTTATTCAAAAATCCAAAAAAAAAAAAACTGTTCCTATATTGCTGCATAAACCTTTCGTCATAAAGTTTTCATCTCTACGACGAAAGATACATTGCAGAATTCCAGCCGCATAGCACCATCTGTTTGATCTTGCTACTGTGCTTTTTCTATCCAAATTTCTATGAAATTTTTATGACATCTTTGACACTTCCTAACAGCTGATTTCCCTTTAGTTTTTTCAAAAAATTCTCAATATAAACCATTGATCTTTTACGTCTAATCTGCTATACTTGAAAATCTGCACTGTAAAATTTCAGCCGCATAGCACTGTTTGTTTGATCTTGATACTATATTGTTTCTATCCAAATCTCTACGAAATTTTTATGATAGCTTTGACACTTCCTAACAGTGGATTTCCCTTTAGTTTCATCAAAAAATTCTCAATATAAACCACTGATCTTTTATGTCCAATCTGCTATACTTAAAAATCTGTGCTGCAGAAAATTTCAGCGGTATATTGTTGCCTCAACCCATCTATTTGCAATCTTTTTTGAATGAAATTTCTTATACACTTTATAGATCATCTTGACTTCCATCTAAGATTGATATATTAAGGAATTTGTCTCTAAAAATGATTTTGTGTTGCTACAAATTTTCATCGTAATCCGTTGAAATTTTTCGACGACAATTCTGCTATCGCAACTTGCACCAATTTTCTTGCTGTTATACTGCCGAAATTCTCTTGATTAAATTAGACATCCTTGCTGTCATATAATCTGTGATTTTGTTATCAATTCCCTCCTCAATTCTCTTAAGTTTTTGGTAGAAATTATATCGAGAAACCATTGTTTCTTCGACGACAATTCTACTCTTACAAGACAGCACATACTTGCTGAAACTTCCATGGATTTCTGTCAAACCTTTGCTACCATCTACCACAGATCCAAAACTTTCATCCATAACCGTAAAACTTTGCCAAACCACACCCTCAAACTGCACCCAAAACAGCCACAAAACAAGCCTAAACCGCAGCCTACATCCACCAATCCACCAACCCTTTCAACCATCACTTCTCTCAACCTATACATGCCTTTAACCCAACAACAAAAGAGAGATCTTAACATTATAGATTTGGGGGCATATACTATGGCATCTAAGGAGGCAATCAATGCTAAATTCGAAGCCTTGGAGGCGCGAATGGAGGATAAGATTCGGATGCTCTGTACCGAACTCAGATTCGGCCGACCACTAAGCCCGAAGAAATCATATCAAGGAGAGAGCTTTGCCCAATCACACCAAGCCCGAAGAGATGACTTCCAAGGGAGGGGAGGCTATATGACTGACCCCAACTATCCATGCATGAGAGTGGACTTCCCTAGATGGGAAGAAGGAGCCCGATTGGTTGGATCTCGCGCGCGGAGCGATATTTTCGGTACCACAAAATCGCGGATGTATCTATGGTGAAAATTGCAGCTATACATCTTGAAGGGGATGCTATACAGTGGTTTGACTAGTTTGAACATACTTATGGAGTCCTTTCATGGAGACAATTCAAAGAAGGACTACTAATCCGCTTCAGACCAACCGATTACGAGAATATTGACGGACAACTAGCAAAGATCCGACAAACCTCCACCATTCAGGAGTACCAAACTAGGTTTGAAAGGTTATCTAATCAAACTCATGATTGGTCTCAAAAACAGCTATTGAGGACCTTCATTGAGGGCTTGAAGCCGGAGATCCGAGGAGAAGTTAAAGCGCGACAACCGTATATGCTTATGACAGCCATCTCTTTCGCACGACATCAAGAGGAGCAATTGAACCATGAAGCTCGGAGGACTAGGGTCACTACTCAACCAGTAATATTGAAGCCCTTAGCCCCCCCTACTATCGACCAAGTCCCTACACCAAAGAGGTTAACAAGAGAAGAGCTTCGGGAGCGATATGCGAAGGGGTTATGTTGGCATTGTGACGAGCCGTGGAGCCGTGAGCATCGCTGTTGTAAAGGGAGACTTCTTATGATTGAACCGATAGAAGAAGAGGTCATTGAACATCCAGAAGAGAGCCTTGATCATAAAGAAGAAGATGCAAAAGAAGAGCCACAACCGACCGAAGTTACGGTACATACACTAGCTGGCTACTCAAACCCGCAAACGATGAAAGTTGGAGGCATTCTCAAATAGCAACCGATCACTGTTCTCATCGACACGGGCAGCACTAATAACTTCATAAACAGTAAGGTTGTTGTCCATATGAACTTACCTATTGAGAATTGCAGCAGGTTTGTCGTTAAGGTCGCCAACGGATGGATTTTGAAGTATGATCGTAGGCGCCCACAAGTGAAACTATTGCTGATCATAATGCCTTACCAAGAGATAATTGCATATTTCTTCCTTCTCCCTCTTAATGATCATGAGGCCATCCTCATAATTAAATGGTTGACGACATTATGTGATATTTTTTGGAATTTTATGCAACTAATTATGAAATTTTACAATAAGGAGAAACAGGTGATACTGCACGGGAAACGTGAGGGCGACGTAACGATGATTTGCACACAACAAATGGAGAAGGTTTTGCATAAAGCATGTAGGGTCTTTTTGGTACAACTTGAGCAGCAAATTAAAGGAGAGCCAATAGAATTTGAAGATCCAAATCTACTTCCTTTGCTTGCAGAATTTTCAGATATATTTGACGAACCGCGCAACCTACCTCTTACCCGTCGGCATGATCATTGTATAACAATTCTTCCAGGCAAATCTCCAGAAAATGCTCAGCCATATCAATATCCACATCTCCAGAAGTATGAAATAGAAAGGATTGTAAAAGAGATGCTCAAAACAGGAGTTATTTGGCCATGTTGTAGACCCTACTCTTCACCGGTGCTCCTCATATGAAAGAAGGATGAAATATGTCGATTATATGTTGATTACCGAGCTCTCAATGGCATAACCATCAAGGATAAATACCCTATTCCAGTAGTAGATGAGTTGCTAAGGGAGCACAAATCTTTACAAAGCTGGACCTTCGATCCGGGTATCATCAAATACGAGTATGCGAAGAAGACATACCGAAAACCACCTTTTGAACACACAACAACTACTATGAATTTTTGCTTTCTTCAAAAGAAGGTGGAATATCTTGGGCATATCATATCAGAGGAAGGTGTGGCTGTAGACCCCTTCAAAATTGGAGCAATGCAAAACTGGCTGACCCCGAGGAACATAAAATTGCTACATGGCTTTTTGGGTTTAACAGGCTACTACTGCAAGTTCGTGAAAAACTATGGAGAGATCAGTGCACCACTTACTTCCTTACTAAAAAATGATGTCTTCCAATGGTCGGACAAAGCCTTCGCTGCCTTTGACAAACTTAAGGCAGCCATGACGACGACGCCGGTGCTAACACTACCAGATTTCAACCAACCCTTCATTATTGAGGCCGACGCATCTGGAGTCGGAATTAGAGCCATTCTCATGCAAGATAGTCGACCACTCACATACACTAGCAAGGCATTATCTCTCTCTCATCAAAATAAGTCAACATATGATAAGGAGATGCTCGCCATTGTGCGTGCAGCAACGAGGTGGAGACCCTACTTGATTGGTCGACGATTTCAAATTAAAACCGACCATAAAAGCCTCAAGTACTTTTTGGAGCAAAAGATATCATCCCCTAAGTAGCAAAAATGGGTAATAAAACTTCTTCGATTTGATTATGAAATAACTTACAAAAAGGGGAAAGAGAATGTTCTTGTAGATGCGCTTTCGCAGCTACTCGAGCAAGTTGAAGTTTCGGCTGTTTCACTTCCAACCAGCAACTTCCTTAAGGATATTAAGATGGAATGGCAGGAAGCTTCGAAAACCAGTAAGAAAAAAAAAAAAATTAGAGGAAGCACCAAGCTCCGTGGCTCATTACAATCGGGACTCAAAAGAATTATGCTATAAGGGACGCATTGTGCTTGTGACAAATTCTACTTGCATATTCAAGAGCAGATTTTGGACAAAGTTATTCCATATGCAGGGTACTAAATTGAAAAGGAATACGACATATCACCAACAAACCAACAGCCAGACTAAAGTTTTAAATAGGTGCTTGGAGACAGCCCAAAGCCACCCACCAAATATGACTACACAAAGAGAACTCCAGACCCAACCAAGTGCCATTATTGATCGACGGATCGTGACTCGACGACGACGACCCACTAATGAAGTGCTAATACAGTGGGCGAACCTACCAATAGAAGATGTCACTTGGGAGAACTATGACGACTTGAAGATCAAATTCTCAAAATTCACGAATCATCAGCCTCGAGGACAAGGCTGATTTGAAGAGGGCGGGTCTGTTAGGACTCTAGCTTGGAGAGTCCTAATTGAGAGGGACATTCTGTTAGGACTCTAGCTAGGAGAGTCCTAATTGAGAGGGGCATTCATGTAGGAGGTTTTTTCTTACAGAAGAATTAGGAGTTGTAAGGGAATAGGAGTCTTGAGTAGGAGTCCTATTAGGAGTTGGTTAGAAATAAGAGTCTTAAGTAGGAGTCCTATTAGGAGTTAGAGTTTAGAAGCCCTATAAATAGCCATGTATTCCTTCTCTTTTCATAAGCAATAGATGAATCTTTTCTGCAGCCTTTGAGCATCAACTTGGAGGGAGGAACCTCTATAGAGTTCCAAAGAGGCCGATCCCCTAAAGAGATTAACCCCAAGTTTAGAATCTGCAAGGGTTCTAACAGGAAGGGCTCAGCGATATGAGATATCTAAGAGCCTCTTCCACGCTAGGATGACTGAGGGGACACCAGTTCAGAACCATGTCCTAAAGATGATTGAGTGGATAGAGAAACTCACAGGTCTAGGAATGGTCCTAGAGGATAACTTATGTGTGGACATTATGCTTCAGTCCCTACCAGATTTCTTTTCACAGTTCATAATGAATTTTAATATGAACAAGCTTGAGGTAACTCTCCCAGAGCTCCTCAATATGTTGAGGGAGGTAGAGAGTACTATTAAGAAAGAGAAGCCAGTTCTCTACACTAGTGAGACCAGAAAGAAAAGGAAAGCAGAAAGGTCCCTTAAGAATGGAAAGGGCAAGGGCAGACCAGGTAAAGTAAAGGTTGCTAAGAAAGACCCAGCAAAGGACAAAGGCCATTGCTTCCACTGTGGCAAAGATGAGCACTAGAAGAGGAACTGCAAAGAGTACTTTACAAAGAGGGCAAAATAGAAGCTTGGAGAAGCTTCAGGTACATTCATGATCAATCTCTAATTGTCAGATTTTTGTGATAGTGCATTGGTATTGGATACTAGTATTGCTTATCACATCTACAATTTATTGTAAATTCTAGCAAAGCCGAGGGGAGATTGGTGACAGGAATATTGCATAAAGGTTTGTTTATGCTAGACACTACTCCACATATCATGAATGTAAGTGTGTCTAAGAGGAAAACGAGATGAGATGAACAGTGCATACTTGTGACATTGTAGGCTAGGTCACATCCATGAAAGAAGGATTCAAAAATTGCTAAATGATGAATATCTAGATCCATTTGACTATGTGTCATATGCAACTTGCGAGCCTTGCCTTCGTGGAAAATTGACCAACTCTCTATTTAGTGGAATTGGAGAGAGAGCCACTGAGCTGTTGGAACTCATACATAGTGATGTATGTGGACCCATGTCAACTCATGCCATTGGTGGATACTCCTACTTCATTACCTTTACTGATGATTTCTCAAGGTATGGATATGTGTACTTAATGAAGTACAAGTCCAAGGCCTTTAAGAAATTCAGAGAGTATAAGAATTAGGTGGAGAACCATATTGGAAAGAGTATCAAAACTCTTCGATCAGATCGAGGAGGTGAGTACTTAAGTACAAAGTTTACTTAGTTCCTCAAGGACCATAAGATATTATCCCAATGGACACCTCCTTATACACCTCAGCTCAATGGTGTCTCTGGAAGGAGGAATCATACGCTGTTAGATATGGTACAGTCCATGATGAGTTTCCCTGACCTACCCATCTTATTCTAGGGATATGCCCTAGAGACCGCAGCTTACCTTCTGAACAGAGTTCCAACTAAGTCGGTAGTGTCTACACCATATGAGATATAGAAAGGGAAGAAGCCTGATCTTAAGGTTGTTAAGATTTGGGGCTGCCCTACCCACGTTAAAAGACACAACCCTGATAAGTTAGAATCAAGGATAGAGTGATGCAAATTTGTGGGATACCCCAAGGAAACTTGTGCGTATTATTTCTATCATATCGAGGACCAAAAGATCTTTGTAGCTAAGAGAACAGTGTTCCTTGAGAAGGAACACATTCTTGGCGGAGATAGTGGGAGAATGATAGAGTTGAGCGAGGTTGGAGAACCAAGCTCAAGCACCACTCTACAGCCCGAGTCTGTTCAGGTACCTAATACACAAGTTTCAACTTTACATAGGTCTGATAGAGTATCCCATCCCCCTGAGAGATACGTGGGACATATTAGAGGAGAGGATGTTGAGGATATTGATCCTCAGACCTTTGATGAGGCTATTATGAGTATAGATTCTGGGAAGTAGCAAGAAGCTATGAATTCTGAGATGGATTCTATGTACTCCAACAAGGTTTGGAACCTAATTGATGCACCATAAGGTATTGTACCCATCGGTTACAAGTGGATCTTTAAGAAAAAGATCAGAGTAGATGGAAAGGTCTACCTATAAAGCAAGGCTAGTGGCTAAGGGGTATCGTCAAAGGCAAGGTGTTGACTACAACGAAACCTTCTCACCCGTAGCAATACTGAAATCCATCAGAATTCTATTGGCTATTGCAACACACTATGATTATGAGATCTGGCAGATGGATGTGAAAACCACATTCCTCAATGGGAACCTCGAGGAGGAGGTATATATGATGCAACTTGAGGGATTCGTGTCCTAGAATTGCCCAGATAAGGTGTGTAGGTTGCTTAGATCCATTTATGGACTAAAGCAAGCTTCCCAAAGTTGGAACATAAGATTTGATGAGACAATTAGATCTTATGACTTCGTTAAGAACGAAGATGAGAATGACGTAGGAATGCTATATGTGGATGACATCCTGATCATTGGGAATGACGTAGAAATGCTATCCATAGTAAAGGCTTGGTTATCTACACACTTCTCCATGAAGGACTTAGGGGAAGCATCCTATATCTTGGGGACTAGAATCTATAGAGATAGATCCAAGAGGATGCCTGGCTTGTCCCAGTCCAGGTACATAGAAACCATTGTCAAAAGGTTTAGCATAGAAAATTTCAAGAGAAGTCTCATACCATGAGACATGGGATATCGCTTTCTGCGAGTATGTCCCCAAAGACTCTAGAAGAAAGGGCGAACATGGATATGATACCTTATGCCTTAGCAATAGGGTCTATCATGTATGCCATGCTATGTACTAGGCCTGATATAGCGCATGCTCTGAGTGTCACGAGCAGGTATCAGGTGGATCCAAGCTTGGAGCACTAGAAAGTAATAAAGTTTATCCTTAAGTACTTGAGAAGGACTAAGGATCTTTTACTAGTATATGGAGGTAATAACCTTAAGGTTGAAGGCTACACGGACTCAAGTTTTTAGTCTAATATCGATGATAGCAAGTCGAATTCAGGGTATGTGTACACCTTGAATGGAGGAGCAGTGTGCTGGAAGAGTTCCAAGTAAGATACTACTACTGACTCGACCACAGAGGCGAAGTACATTACTGCATCAGATGCAGCAAAGGACGGAGTCTGGTTGAAGAAGTTCATCACAGATTTGGGAGTCGTACCGGATAGCGAGGAGCCAATCTCTTTATGTTGTGATAACAACGGGGCAATTGCTCAAGCGAAGGAACCTATGTCTCATCAGAAATCTAAGTATGTTATAAGGAGGTTCCACCTTATTAGAGAGATCGTAACCCGAGGAGATGTAGCGGTGGAAAGAGTTCCATCCGAAGATAACATTGCAGATCCACTAACAAAGCCGTTGTCTTAGATTGTCTTTGAGTGTCACAGGGGTCTGATGGGGATCAGACACATAGGTGATTGGCTTTAGGTCAAGTGGGAGATTGCTAATCATAGGTGCCCAGCAAGCCAATCACATGAGTGATGGCATGTGTGACTTGATTCAAAATCTTTTTGCTTATTATATTTTGACATATATCACTTTATAACTATTGCATATATGCATATATATATATATATTGTGATGTCCTTGGATTTGTGCAATGAGAATCGGATCGTGATGAGATCACGATAATGAGATCGATTCACCTTTAAACATAGATCCTAAATAATCCCGGTCACAGGTTACTCGAGAGGGATATCATGATAACCGAACAGACTGGTGTGCTGTATACCCGTCCATATGATAGATGTAGCTGGTCTCATAGCTGATTGTGTAGGGACATTAGGGATACAGTACAGGTGCTCATTGGAGAATAAGTTCACTGATTGATCCGCTTACGGAATGCTGGATGGTTGATGATGCCTTATTGTTAGACAGCGATTTCGTAGTCCTAGTGGTATATCTGGTCTTTAGACTTGGGATACCAAGGATGTCCTGTATGAGTGCTCCACTCTTTGATACCAGACTTATAGGTTTGGCTATCCCAGATCTAGTACAGCTGGTCATTGGGAGTGATAGTCAACCTTATGAGGGCTATTAAGTGTCGATAGAGGATCATCCACTCTTAGCGTTATGAGAGGAATATCCCATGTATTCTTGCTCAAACAAATCCCTGGCCAGGGTCACTCAGGTTAAGAGAGAAAGAGTTCTCCGGGAGAATCCGATTAGAGCGAGACTCGAGTAGAAACTGTATGGGTCTGACAGCACCATGCTTGATATACGGTCTCTGGGATATTAGATGGATGAGGGACTATAGGTACATGGCAACTGAGGACAAACATGTCCAATGGATTGGATTTCCCTGTATCGTCTGGGGACTACGGCGTAGTGGCCTAGTACATCCGTAGTCGATGAATCGAGTGAATTATTACAGAGATAATAATTCACTAAGTTAGAAGAAGTTCTGACAGGTGTGACTCACGGCCAGCATGATATTGGGCCTAGAGGGTCACACACATATGGTAGGCATTGCAATGAGTAGAGGTTCGGATATGAGATATCCGATGGAGCCTTTGTCTTATTAGATATCCAATAAGCCCTTGAATTATTGGATCCCATGGACGAGATCCAATAAGAGCCCATAAGAGATTATTAGATAGAGATCCAGTAATCTAAAAGGCTTGGGTTATTGGATGCAGATCCAATACCCACTAGGGGAGGATCCATTAGGGTTTGATAGGGGACCTCTATAAATAGGAGGGATTCAGAGACTCATAGGCTAGAGCCTTTACTTGCCTCTCCTATTCTCCTTCCCCTCTCCATCTCAAATCAGGCTTGGAGTTTTGAGGAGCGTCGTCACAGCCCTGCTGTGTGGATCACCACTTGAGAGGAGGACGCTTGACCTCCTTCATCGTCTCCTAAAGATCTGTAAGGAAACAGGGATATACGATCTCCCTAGGCAACACAATCTACTCTATACGCAGTTTTAAGTTTCGTGGATTTTGCGCACCAATCTTCGCACGACGACGAACATATCTTTGGGAATCGAAAATTTTATTTTCTTGTTCTTCCATTGCGCATCTGACGTCACCCCCCAAGATTTCCCAACAATGGCAATCCAGATTGCAAAGGTGTATTATTCTCTCCACCATAGAGGTAGAATATATTACTGCTACAAAGGTTTGCAAAGAAATGCTATGGATAAAAGAATTCTTACAAGAAATGCAGCGGAAACAGAAAAACTATATGGTGCATTGTAACTGTCAGAGTGCCATCCATTTGTGTAAGAACCCAATGTTTCATTCCAAGTCAAAGCATATAGATGTCAGATACCATTGGATTCGAAATGTATTTGAAGAGAAGCAGTTGCAACTTCAGAAAATTCACATAGATGACAACGGAGCAGACATGTTGACAAAGACTTTACCAAAAGAAAGATAGGAGATATGCTGACAACTGGTCGGCATGGCTTCACATTGGGATTGCCTCCCTTATGGGCTAAAGGGGGAGGTTGTTGGGCTGATAGCCCATGGTTCAGCCTATAGTGGGCTTGAATAGCCCACAGCCCACCTCCTTCTCTTAACCTAACCTTAATTCATATTAGGGGGGGTGTGTGGTGGCTATGAAAATAGGCATAAATAGGGCAGCAGCAAAAAGGAGAAAACGATAAAAATCCAAGGAGAAAGAAAGGGAAGAAAATAAGGACAACGCAGAGAGACTGTTCTCAATCATCCAGTAGTGTTCTTATATCAGGTTAGATCAAATCTATAGTAGATTCTTACTATGATTACTTGGGGAGAATTAGGGAGGATTTAGAATTTTGAGTATAGTGACGTGATTATTGTATCTCAGTTATTCTCTTGTGATTGTTGCTAGGGTTTTGGGCAAGAGATTAAGATTTGTATATTCATTATTCTTATAGTGGATTATCTCTAGTTTGCCTCGTGATTTTTACCTTTCACATTAGAGGAGTTTTCCACGTATATCTTGGTGTTCTATTTGATTATGATTCTATTTAATTATGCTACATGTTATGACTTGCTAGTATTTGTTCATATACAAAAGTTTATTTTTCTTTATATTCCATCAATGTGATCTCATTTCTAATTGGATTCTTAAGAGCAACTCGGTGGACTCCGCAATAGATAATGCTCAATATGGCCGATCCCCTCGTCCTCTTGTATGCGAACATATATGGTGGATGAAAAAGGAGTAGAATTAGATGAAGTGGCATCATATAATTTTCGGTGATGACGTGGCATACACTCGTAGCATATGCCATGGACTAGTGTATAAATTGGTATGTTAAAAAAAGGGCATTATTAATAAATTTTCCTTTAAGGGGAGCTGAATTCTATTTGTACAAATTTCTTAATAGATTTGATTATGATCTATTTAGGCTTGATTCGGGTCCGATCAGGGCTAAAATCAAAGACTGCTCTCCCTCTCTCTCTCTCTCTCTCTCTCTCTCGACTTAATGGGGTTGTCTCCGAGAAGCCAGGTATCTATTTGACAAAGCATTCCATGCAAACTTGATCTCTTGGTCCTTGATGATCTCCATATACGGGCGCACAACAGGGTCAAGAAGGGGACGTCGCTCTTCTCTTCTCAACTTCTCAACAAATATTAGGCACTTGATATTCGATGAGCTTCCGGTGCGGAACTCGGGTGACATCGTCGTAGTCATTGTAGGCTAAACTATATCTTTGGAGTTGGGTGTTCCTGTCATGTCCCGCTGAATTTTTTTTTTTTTGTATTATAATTCAACAACAATTCATTCCAGGATCCGTTCACACATTTGAGGATACTGAGAAAACATTCAGGTCATTCATATCTATAATTTTCCAATTCATAAAACCTGTGCAGTTTATAATCATACTATAATATCACTTAATGATTCACAAAATCCAAAGCCAACTCAACTAAACCATAACCACATCATAAATCCATAAGCGTAGCAATCTATACAATCACAAAACCAACATGTATTACATGTTTATATCATTACACAGTTTAAACTTTAACATTCCCAAAATCCCAACGCAAGAGGTACTTTCCAAATATTTACAAGATACATCAATCTAGATTTGTCGTTGATACACACAAAAGAACTTATACAATATCAACTTATTAATTACGAAAGATTTGCCCCAAAACCTTCTAGCTTTCCACTGCCTCAACCAAATTCTAGCTTTTCAGTGCATAACAAGCTACCCTGAAAAATTTATATAGCAACGGGGTGAGCATAAAGAGCTCAGCAAGCGACTAACATATCCATGGCGATAGGAGAAGTTCAAGCAGGCTTAGTATCAAGATAATAAAAGCAGAAATACAAGTGTTCATTTGAAGTCATCTCATTTGATATAAAATCACAAAGGTTTACCTCGTTCAAAAACAGGCATTAGACATAACAATAGGAGAAAGGAAATTGGAGCATATCATTGGCATAAGGAGCATATCGATGACATATGATAATTTCAAGGCATAACAAAGACGTAAGGAGCATTTTGGATATCTATGGCATATGAAACAGTTCGGAACATATCAATGGTGAATGAAATGCTTCATAACGTATCAATAGCATATGGAAATATTTCGGAAGCATAAGAAGCATTACAGAACATATCAAAGAACAAATACGAAATAGAAGCTCAAACGTCGTACTCTAGCATAGTGCATGTGAGGATTAACTCAGTGGTGGCTCCACGCCGTGATGAGTTTTCGACTCCATCCACGAGTAGCCCTTTCCTACTCGAGCCCTCTCACCTTGCCCAAGTGCTAGGTCGACTCTGAATTTTATATCAAACAGATAGAAGGTGAAGTGAGATCATAACATAATATGGTCCATCCATTTCTAGATGACCACCAAGCATAAGTCTCCCACGTTTGGGAGCTCCATCCACCCACGTCTAAGTGAAGTCAATGGGGCCGATAGAGCAATCGTGGGCTCTAAGCATAACTCCCTTTACCATTTCTGGCAAAGGTTCACAATATCCCACAAGACACCAGAGTACAAAAAGGGTAGTATGAACAATAACATTGACACATATCAGAAGCACATGCGGAACAACGAAGATATGCATGTGCCTTTATCAAACAAGGAAATGCAAACAAAGCATTACATAATAAATTTCAGATATAAAATAATTTCAGGATGAACAATATAAGAACTTCAAAGGACTAATATAAAGCTCAATTGAAGAAGAATTTAACAAAAATCATATTTCCAATAGGATGAAAATTGAATTGGCAAAACCCAACAAAGTTTTCAATTATGACAGAATTTGAATGGTACATTTTCTGAATTGTTTGAGTGACCAAGCATGCTCCAAATCACTAAAAATAGGTGTCATTGGAAAGCTGTTTCAATCTATTTTCAGATGAACTCATATTTATAATTTTTTGAGTTCTTAACAGGAAGTTACAACAAATAGAGTAAAGGAAGGTCAGAATTGATCATCCCTGTTTTGCAGACTTGATAGAATCGACTTAAACAGAAGTTTCAGAATGCAAAAATACTTTAAAATTTCCAAATAGATGTCAAAAGAAATTTATGCGAATCTAGTTTCCAAAGAACTAAGCTTTGTATAATTCAGAATTTTCTCTAGAGAGTTATGAGCCATTTAGTAACAGAAGGTCAGAAATTTCAGTCCCTATTTTGCAGAATCTGTAGGGTTAATTGAAACAGAAATCTTAGTAGGAATTTAAACTCCAAATCATTCAATCTTAGTGTCAAAATAAAGATATTTGAGTCTACTTTTAAATGGAATAGGTTTTGCCTAAATCAGAGTTTAGTGCTAAAAGTTAGATCCAAAACAATGTATAGAAGTCAGATTACCGAAAAATTTCAGATTCATGGCTTTGTATCAAAAGGAAAGAACGGTTTGGTACTAAGCTGAAATCTTTTGCATTATGAAGAATTAAAAGGAAAACATAGATTATGAATTCTGTAGGAAGAGGTTAGAACACTTGCCTTAAGCAAATTTGATTCCCAAATGGGGGGAGTTGATGCAAAACCTCAATCAAATCTTCTTCTTCAATTCCTCTTCTTCTTCTTCTTCCCTTCTCTTCTCTTCTTAAACTCACGTTGGATGCAGCATCTGAATGTTACATTTAGTTTCTCCTTTAATCTCTTATTTAATTACTTTTGGTTAACACAAGAGTTGCAAAGTTTCATGGTGGCAAGCATGCATGAAAAGTGCTAGATGTCATCCTTAGAGCAAACTTAGGTGGCACCATTAGTTTAGCTAATGACACATGTCCACTAAATTTTTTTTTTTAAAACTTAAATCTGGATCTTAAATAAATTATATCAAATGTCTAATATTTACTCTTAGGTCCCTAGCCATAAATATTTAATCATTTAATATAAAATAATTATTAAGTAATCCTTATTTTTTACAAACAAACCTTTTACTAAATTTTCAAAAATGGGGGATGTTACACTCTCCCCTCCTTAAAGAAAAATTTAGTACTCTAAATTTATCATACCTCATTCAACGAAAACGAAAAGATGAGTATAAGCTTTCATCATTTCTTCCTCAAGCTCCCAAGTCATTTCCTCTCCAGAATGATATCTCCAGATCACTTTAACTCTAGGGATAACCCGATTCCACAAGATCTTTTTTTTTTTTTTTTATCAACAATCTGAGTGGGCTTTTCCACATAAAACAAGTCTTTATCAATCACCATCGGCTCATACTTAATGATATGAGAGGGATCAGGTATATACTTTCTGATCATTGAAACATGAAATATATCATGGATATGGCACAATGATGGTGGCAAGGCAATCCTGTAAGCGACAGAACCAACCCTCTCAAGAATCTCAAAAGGTCCAATAAATATTTTGTGGTGACTTCCCTTTTCAAATCGATTATGTCTTGACCCTCTTATTATCACATTCTGATTCATTTCTAATTTTTTTTTTAACTTGTCCTTGCTATTCTTATCTTTGATCTCTAAAAATTATTTTGATCATCAGAACAATTTCGTACATCAAATATTTTCTCCAATCGCATCATCTATTTTATTTTTGCTACCAATGTATTAGGTTTACCATGCTTCTACTGAGCCACTCTGATTTAATATCCCCAATCAACTCTTTTATAGCACTTAATTAATCAAAAGTAGATGAAGTAGGAGGACTAAATGTCCTCGTCATCCTAGATTCCTAAAATGCATCAAAGAAAATTTTCACCAATCACTATAGTTCACCAGACCTCAATATATTTTGCACGTCAACATATCAAATATTTCAGTGATCCTCAAACCACGCTCTGATACCATGTCTGTCACGCCCCGCTGAATTTTTTTTTTTTTTGTATTATAATTCAACAACAATTCATTCCAGGATCCGTTCACACATTTGAGGATACTGAGAAAACATTCAGGTCATTCATATCTATAATTTTCCAATTCATAAAACCTGTGCAGTTTATAATCATACTATAATATCACTTAATGATTCACAAAATCCAAAGCCAACTCAACTAAACCATAACCACATCATAAATCCATAAGCGTAGCAATCTATATAATCACAAAACCAACATGTATTACATGTTTATATCATTACACAGTTTAAACTTTAACATTCCCAAAATCCCAACGCAAGAGGTACTTTCCAAATATTTACAAGATACATCAATCTAGATTTGTCGTTGATACACACAAAAGAACTTATACAATATCAACTTATTAATTATGAAAGATTTGCCCCAAAACCTTCTAGCTTTCCACTGCCTCAACCAAATTCTAGCTTTTCAGTGCATAACAAGCTACCCTGAAAAATTTATATAGCAACGGGGTGAGCATAAAGAGCTCAGCAAGCGACTAACATATCCATGGCGATAGGAGAAGTTCAAGCAGGCTTAGTATCAAGATAACAAAAGCAGAAATACAAGTGTTCATTTGAAGTCATCTCATTTGATATAAAATCACAAAGGTTTACCTCGTTCAAAAACAGGCATTAGACATAACAATAGGAGAAAGGAAATTGGAGCATATCATTGGCATAAGGAGCATATCGATGACATATGATAATTTCAAGGCATAACAAAGACGTAAGGAGCATTTTGGATATCTATGACATATGAAACAGTTCGGAACATATCAATGGTGAATGAAATGCTTCATAACGTATCAATAGCATATGGAAATATTTCGGAAGCACAAGAAGCATTATAGAACATATCAAAGAACAAATACGAAATAGAAGCTCAAACGTCGTACTCTAGCATAGTGCATGTGAGGATTAACTCAGTGGTGGCTCCACGCCGTGACTCAGTGGTGGCTCCACGCCGTGATGAGTTCTCGACTCCATCCACGAGTAGCCCTTTCCTACTCGAGCCCTCTCACCTTGCCCAAGTGCTAGGTCGACTCTGAATTTTATATCAAACAGATAGAAGGTGAAGTGAGATCATAACATAATATGGTCCATCCATTTCTAGATGACCACCAAGCATAAGTCTCCCACGTTTGGGAGCTCCATCCACCCACGTCTAAGTGAAGTCAATGGGGCTGATAGAGCAATCGCGGGCTCTAAGCATAACTCGCTTTACCATTTCTGGCAAAGGTTCACAATATCCCACAAGACACCAGAGTACAAAAAGGGTAGTATGAACAATAACATTGACACATATCAGAAGCACATGCGGAACAACGAAGATATGCATGTGCCTTTATCAAATAAGGAAATGCAAACAAAGCATTACATAATAAATTTCAGATATAAAATAATTTCAGGATGAACAATATAAGAACTTCAAAGGACTAATATAAAGCTCAATTGAAGAAGAATTTAACAAAAATCATATTTCCAATAGGATGAAAATTGAATTGGCAAAACCCAACAAAGTTTTCAATTATGACAGAATTTGAATGGTATATTTTCTGAATTGTTTGAGTGACCAAGCATGCTCCAAATCACTAAAAATAGGTGTCATTGGAAAGCTGTTTCAATCTATTTTCAGATGAACTCATATTTATAATTTTTTGAGTTCTTAACAGGAAGTTACAACAAATAGAGTAAAGGAAGGTCAGAATTGATCATCCCTATTTTGCAGACTTGATAGAATCGACTTAAACAGAAGTTTCAGAATGCAAACATACTTTAAAATTTCCAAATAGGTGTCAAAAGAAAGTTATGCGAATCTAGTTTCCAAAGAACTAAGCTTTGTATAATTCAGAATTTTCTCTAGAGAGTTATGAGCCATTTAGTAACAGAAGGTCAGAAATTTCAGTCCCTATTTTGCAGAATCTGTAGGGTTAATTGAAACAGAAATCTTAGTAGGAATTTAAACTCCAAATCATTCAATCTTAGTGTCAAAATAAAGATATTTGAGTCTACTTTTAAATGGAATAGGTTTTGCCTAAATCAATGTTTAGTGCTAAAAGTTAGATCCAAAACAATGTATAGAAGTCAGATTACCGAAAAATTTCAGATTCATGGCTGTGTATCAAAAGGAAAGAACGGTTTGGTACTAAGCTGAAATCTTTTGCATTATGAAGAATTAAAAGGAAAACAGAGATTTGGAATTCTGTAGGAAGAGGTTAGAACACTTGCCTTAAGCAAATTTGATTCCCAAATGGGGGGAGTTGATGCAAAACCTCAATCAAATCTTCTTCTTCAATTCCTCTTCTTCTTCTTCTTCCCTTCTCTTCTCTTCTTAAACTCACGTTGGATGCAGCATCTGAATGTTACATTTAGTTTCTCCTTTAATCTCTTATTTAATTACTTTTGGTTAACACAAGAGTTGCACAGTTTCAAGTTGGCAAGCATGCATGAAAAGTGCTAGATGTCATCCTTAGAGCAAACTTAGGTGGCACCATTAGGTTAGCTAATGACACATGTCCACTAAATTTTTTTTTTTTAAACTTAAATCTGGATCTTAAATAAATTATATCAAACTTCTAATATTTACTCTTAGGTCCCTAGCCATAAATATTTAATCATTTAATATAAAATAATTATTAAGTAATCCTTATTTTTTACAAACACACCTTTTTCTAAGTTTTAAAAAATGGGGGATGTTACAGTTCCATACGATAGCTTTGTTTCTTGGAGTGCGATCAATGCTTGAACATTTGAAGCACAATAGTATGTATTGATAACAGAAACATTTTCTCAACTACATAGTAGATGAGATTTCCTCAACTGCACGAGGAAGTCTCGTTGCTTAGTTGAGGAAATCCTCTCTTTCATCATGTATAAATAAGCACGATACTAATTGAAATGTGCTTTTCTTATTTCTACCATTTCATCAAGCTAAGTTCATGTCTTTGCCGCAAGGATGCCTCGCGACTTAGGCAACGCAAGCTAAGTTCGCGTCTTTGCTGCAAGAGTGCCTCACAACTTAAGTAATTCTAGCTAAGTCTGTGATATCATACTCGATTGAGGGTCCTATCGTCTCTAGGACTAGCCTGGGGAGCGACGAGTTTACACAGAAACTAAACTCCCAGCCCCATCCATCCTATTCCATGATCGAAAAAGGAGATATCTACAGAGTTTCTTACCCTCCCCTGTCATTACTCTCTGAATTGCACCGATTGTAGTTCTTCTTCAACAATCCTCCTCCAGAATGAAGGAACTGGGATGAGCATCAGTTCTTGACTACCGACCGATCTACACTGGTTACAGCCATCCCTCCTCTGCCATTGTTCTCTAAACTACACCGATTGCAGTTCTTCTTCAACGATCCTCCTCCAGGAACGACGAAACTGGGATAAGCACCGGTCCTTGACCGCTGACCATAATCGGCTGTACGACGATAGCTTCCATGCTTCCAGTCATGACCATGACTACTGCAACAAGTTCCAAGCCTACAACATATCGCCAAGCGTTTATTGGGCTCGGTCTCCATTACAACAGCAACGCATTTAGTGACTTTGCACCGCAGGGAGCTCAAATGGCATCCGGAACCACTTCCACACCGCTTGCTGGCCATCGTTGCTACACAACGTGCTTTTCATCACTAGAAGTATGCACTCTTGATTCCTCCTTACTGCAGAACTATTGCATAGAGATATGTAACTTTACATAATATTGCATAGAGTTAAACTCCTCCTTCAACGAAGACCTCAGGTGACACTGATCTGTACCAACACTTCTTCCTTTTTGATCATTGTCATCGCTGTAGACTTCTACTTGCTCCCACATAGTAGTCCATATCTTCCATATATCTTCTGTTAGGATCGGAGCGGCACTAAGAGGGGGGGGGGGGGGGGGGGGGGGGGGGGGTGAATTAGTGCAGCGGATTAAAACATCGGTTTTGGAAAATCTTTCGTACGATAAAAATCAAACTCGGAAGTGCTTAACTTAAAAGCGTATTCGTAAATGTGTGCAGCAAAAGTAATGAGGAAGTAAAGCTTATATGAAGGTTTGCAGTAAGGTAAATAGCAATAAGTAAATGCAAACCAGAGAACACGCCAATTTAAAGTGGTTCGGTCAAAATGACCTACATCCATTTGCGAAGCCTTCTTCAATGAGGCTCCCAACTTCCACTAGCAAATCACTTTGAAGGGGAAGGACAAATACCCCTCGTACAACCTTTTTACAAATGGTTCACCCTCTTACAATTCTTCAACGAAAAGGAAGGAGGTGAACACTCAAGCAATTGAAAACAAGGCTTGCCAAAAACTTTACAAAGGCTTAGGTCTCAATCTAATGCTTCTCAAAGGTTATAATCTCAATTGAGAATTGAGGGGTATTTATAGGCCCTAAGAGGATTCAAATTTGGGCTACAAATTTTGAATTCTCTTGGGTTCCCGAGGCTGGCGGTGCCATCGCCCGACCTCTCGGGTTCTGGGCGGTGCCACCGCTCAGTCCAGCGGTGCCACCGCTCAGTTCTCGGGTTCTAGGCGGTGCCACCACCTACACTATTTCAGCTCACTAGTTGGGCTCCAAACTTGGCCCAAACCAGTCCGAACTCGGGCTCAATTGGCCCATACTTGGATTATAGGATTAACACCTAATCCTAACCCTAATTAACATGCTAACTACGAATTTAAAGACATTTCCTTAGCTATTACAAAGTCCGTAAGTCAAGACTTCTTTTGGCGAGCTTCCGGCGAACTTTCGACGGCCTTCCGATAAACTCTCGGAAACCATTCTGTGGACTCCCGGCAAGCTCCTAGACTTCACGATTTGATCTTGGCGAGTACCAACAAGCTTCTTCGGCAAGCTCCGATCTTTCTCGGTGAGCTCCGCGAACGTCCAACGAACCTTCCGGCGAACTTTCGACGGTCTTCCGATAAACTCTCGGAAACCATTCTGCAGACTCCCGGCAAGCTCCTAGACTTCAGGATTTGATCTTGGCAAGTTCCAACGAGCTTCTTCGGCAAGCTCTGATCTTTCTTGGTGAACTCTGCGAACTTCCAAAGAACCTTCCGGTGAGCTTCCGAAAAACCCTTCGGCAAGCTCCCTACTCATTCTCTGCTAGTTCTGGTAGCATTCCCGACGAACATTCGGACTTCCGTCGAACTCTCGAACTCGCAACAAATCCTTCATGCTTGACTTCGACACTTTGTTTCGCTTTATGTCTTTATCGTTATCATAGTTAATCCTGCACATACAAGCCAAAACTCTACTCCGATCTAGACAATTATTACAACGCGAATTGACATTCTGTTGCCCGGCACGTCATTGGTTGGCGCTTCGTCCGATTCTTCAGCGCATCGTCCTCTCTTGTGGCTTTTTGCCCAATCGACGATTGACCTCCGCAACCCCGATATCCTTGGCGCAATTCCGCGCTTGGCCCGATGCCCGACGTCCGAAGCCTTCTACCATCCAATGTCCTAACGTGATCTCCTCCGGCGCAACGTCAATTCCTCCTGCCTTAACTATCTAATCCTGATTGAGTAGACCTGTATCACTCAAAATGCAATTAAACATGTAAACAGAATCAATTAGTTTCATCATCAAAATCCGAGATTCAACAATCTCCCCCTTTTTGATGATGACAACTAATTGATGACTAACGGAGTTAACCTTAACTCCCCGGAGTTTAACCAAACTTCCCCTATCAATATGCCATTGATAGAACACTTGGATTATCCCAAATCCAAGTAACATTCATCACATGTTATGAAAAACATTTAAACCATCATGCAAATATATATAAAATATTCAATTCAATGCATGAAGTCATCAATATACTTCTCCCCCTATGTCATCAACAAAAAGGAGAAGTAGCTCTAGCTATTTTAAAATATATTCAAGTTTTTATAACATGAAGATAGATTTTCATCATAACATATAAGCATAAAAGCATACCAAGATTCTTAAGTTCAATCATGGCAATTCAACACTTGAATTTTTGTGCAAGATTGCACTTTGCTTTTCTTTGCAAGTAACAATATTTATGATGTTTGATATAGCAAATTTCTTCATTACAATTATCGAGCTAGCAAATTCTTCATTCAAGTGTGCAAACTAGCAATAACTTTCTCTCCCTTTGTCAATGTCAAAAAGAAGGAGAGGAGGAACCAATGATTTAGACTTTTACATCAACTTTGCATCAATCAATATTTCAATCATCACATGATGCATACAAAACAATAATGCAAAGAAATCATTTCATGAAGGATATCAATGTGAAAATTCACCAAGGATCACATGATACAATCACAAATCATGATATCATTATGCGATACATCATGAGATTGATAATTTATCATATCAATGAAAGATATCAATTGTTAAACATGATATGATAATAGTCTCAAAAATTTCAATTTGCGATACATGTGATACATTGCAATACACTAAAAAATTTAATGCGATGCTTTTAAGGATATCAACCTATTTTTGATACAAAGCATGGTAAGAGCAATTATATTGCAAGTTTTCTAAGTTTTGCATTTTTTGCTTCTTTCGAGATAGCAATTCTTACTTCTATTTAGATTGCAGGATTTGCAATTCATTGGTAGTGTTCATGATAGCAAGTTCTTTCAATGAAATGATCGAGCTAGCAAATTTTCCTTCCTTTGAAATATGCAGGCTAGTAAACTAACTCCCCCTTTATCATTATCAAAAAGAAGGGAGAAATCAATGGCTAAAGAATTTTAATCATTATACAAGCCATATTAAAAAATCATGTCATGATATCAAGAAAATTCAAGAAGGACATGATTCATTCGACAAATCTTTTTAATAGAGCAAAAGAATTATAAAACCAAGGATCATGATTAAAATATATCAATATCATAGATCAAGTCATGATTCATGATTCATCATAAAGCAAATTAATTTTCAATCATCACATAAGGCATTTAAAGAATTTTTGAAACATAGGAGAATGATTAATTTAAGCGTGCAATGTTTCAATCAAATTTAAGTCATGAATACCAATACTTTCACATTGTGAGTATCAATTCATGAATACCAAAAGATATTATTTGTGATTCCAATTTTGCAAGATCAAGATTATGATTTAGATAAAACTCATTCAAATCAAATCGTTAACTTGAAACTCATAATCAAGTCATCAAAATCAATTTCGAGATTCACAAAATATCATGAAAAAGTAAATTTCGTAAAATAAATCATCAAGCATATTATTTCAATCATTATTTCAATCATCACTATAACTCATCATGCACAAAATGTAAAATCATCTAACATGATACAAACATTTATTTTCAAAATATTTATCACTATTTTCATGTATGATAATAAAGTATTCATGATACACATTATATGAATATATCATCACAATAAAAAGCAATTGCATGCATAATTTCAAATCATAAATGTTTCAAATCATGATGGTATTACCTTGTCAAATTTCATCCTACCATTCATAATCATAACTCTTCATTTGTATACATCAAAATAATATAAAGAGTATTTCATGCATAATTTTATATCACCACATAAGGAATATCAAGAAGAAAGCAATTGGGTGATGCGATAAACATTTCATGAATACAAGGAATTGCATAAAAATCATATCATGAAAGATTAGAACATGTGAATACCAAAAGACATGATTTCTTTTTGAAAATACCTACTCATAATTAATCAAAAGAAAATCTTAGGAGATCGATTAATGAAAAAATCTTGATTCATAATAAATCTTAATTTGTAAATATCACGGAATCAAGATCATGATTTTGGATAAAACTCATTCAAATTCAAATCACCAAAAATCATTTTTATGGTTCACAAAATTCATAACATAAGTAGATTCATGATTTCATTAATAATATATTTTTCCTTTTTTAAGTATTTCATTTTAAGTGATTGATTTCATATTAGCATGCTTTTTCATTTATGTTAAATAAAAACATGCATCAACGTTTAGGATCGAAAAATGAATTTCATCATAAAACCATCAAGATCAATAGATTCTTAAAAATGAATTGTTAGGATCAAGAAAATCCGAAAATAAAATTTAAAACTTTCATGCATTCGGACATGGTTTTGCTATAGATTTTCAAATTCAATCATGAAGTTAAAAATGCTCATGATCATGGATATTTTTGTATCTAAAACACATAATTTCTAACATGTTATTAAGACATGTAATAGTGTAAAATCATCAAGATACACATGCATGGATTAATCCTAAGCACTATCACATATCATATAATATAATCCCTAATGTTGCATACATCATTCAACATTTCAAAACATAACATGCATGAAACCTTAGCAATATACTTTTCATGATCAAATTTTTAATTTTTCAAAGATGCTAAAAAGAAAAACATGATATAATTTTTGAAAAACAATTTTTTACTTCCTATTCTAAATTAAGCACTCATGAAACACTTCAAGTAATTTCAAAAGAATTCAAGAGAGTTGAGTTACTTACCTTGTAGTCGAAGCCCGTCAAAGCCCAATTCGCCGTTTCACCTTTGGAAGTTCTTGATTCATCCTTGGTTGCCTTCCTCTTCTTTGGCCTCTTCCTCTGTTCAAGTTCATTATTTATTTTAGATTTTTGTTTAATGAACTTATTAAGATTTAGTGTTTGAAGTTCAAGTTCATCATTGTCCTCATCACTTGAGTCATTGCTCAAGTGGTATTCATTTGTCCGGAGTTCCAAATCCTTCATATTCTTTAGAAGGTGATTTCGTTCATCATGTTCATCATGTGCATTGTGCACCATTTCATATGTCATCAACGAACCAATTATTTCTTCAAGTGGAAAAATATTTAAATCTTTTGTTTCTTGTATTGCGGTTATTTTAGGATCCCACCTTTTTGGAAGGGATCTTAAGATCTTGCTTACGAGATCAAAATTCGAAAAAGATTTACCAAGAACTCTTAGATTATTGACGACATCCGTGAAACGGGTGTACATGTCGCCTATAGTCTCGCTTGGTTGCATTCGAAAAAACTCAAAATCATGCAATAAAATATTAACTTTCGAGTCTTTGACTCTACTAGTTCCCTCGTGCGTGATTTCAAGTGTTCGCCAAATATCAAAAGCCGTTTCGCACGTTGAAATCTGATTGAACTCATTTTTGTCCAAAGCGCAAAATAAGGCATTCATAGCCTTTGCGTTTAAAGAAAAATGTTTCTTCTCCAAATCCGACCATTCATTCATCGGTTTAGACGGAAGTTGAAAACAGTTTTCAACGATATTCCATAAATCCAAATTCATAGAAATCAAGAAAACTCTCATTCGAGTTTTCCAATAAGTGTAGCCTAATCCATTAAACAACAGTGGACGAACAATCGATAAGCTCTCTTGAAAGTCTTGAAGAGCCATTTCTCTCCGGTGTAAATCCGAAATGAGAAATACCAAGCTCTGATACCAATTGTTAGGATCGGAGCGGCACTAACAGGGGGGGTGAATTAGTGCAGCGGATTAAAACGTCGGTTTTGAAAAATCTTTCGTACGATAAAAATCGAACTCGGAAGTGCTTAACTTAAAAGCGTATTCGTAAAGGTGTGCAGCAAAAGTAATGAGGAAGTAAAGCTTATATGAAGGTTTGCAGTAAGGTAAATAGAAATAAGTAAATGCAAACCAGAGAACACGCCAATTTAAAGTGGTTCGGTCAAAATGACCTACATCCACTTGCGAAGCCTTCTTCAATGAGGCTCCCAACTTCTACTAGCAAATCACTTTGAAGGGGAAGGATAAATACCCCTCTTACAACCTTTTTACAAGTGGTTCACCCTCTTACAAATCTTCAACGAAAAGGAAGGAGGTGAACACTCAAGCAATTGAAAACAAGGCTTGCCAAAAACTTTACCAAGGCTTTTGTCTCAATCTAATGCTTCTCAAAGGTTATAATCTCAGCTGAGAATTGAGAGGTATTTATAGGCCCCAAGAGGATTCAAATTTGGGCTCCAAATTTTGAATTCTCTAGGGTTCCCGAGGCTGGCGGTGCCACCGCCCGACCTCTCGGGTTCTGGGCGGTGCCACCACTCAGTCCAGCGGTGCCACCGCTCAGTTCTCGGGTTCTAGGCGGTGCCACCGTCTACACAATTTTAGCTCATTGGTTGGGCTCCAAACATGGCCCAAACTAGTCCGAACTATTGAATATCGTATTTTGATGATGAAACCACTTGATATATGTTTATGATTTAATCTGCATTTTGAGTGACGCAGGATGCTTCGATCAGGATGAGACAATTAAAGCAGGAAAATCATGTTGTGCCGGAGGAACATGTCAGAAGATTGGACGTTGGGCCGGTGGATCGGTCGACGTATAGACAGAAGGCTTCGGGCCGTGGACTTGGGCATCGGGCCAAGAAAAGCAGGTATTGTGCCAAGGATATCAGAGTTGCGGAGTCAACTGGCCGATTGGGCAATAGGCTGCAGGAGAGGACGATACGCCGAAGAATCGGACGAAGCGTCGAGGGACCAATGACATGCCGGACAACTTGGTTAATTGCTTAGGATTAATTGTCTCGATCGAAATTATGTTTTAAGTGTGCAGGATTAACTACGATGGAAGAAAGACATGCAGCAGGAGTTGCGCCGAAGTCAAGACAATGATCACGTTGGGGGTTCGAGAGTTCGACGGAAGTTCGGACATTCGTCGGAGGTTCTACGGGAACAAATCCGAGAAGTCCATGAGCTTGCCAAAGAAGCTCGTCGGAACTCGCCAAGTGGATCGTCGCAAGTCCAGGAGTTTGCCGGAAGTCCGCAGTAGCATCACCGAGGGTTCATTGGATGATCGACGGAAGTTCGCTGGAAGCTCGTCGGAAGAAGCGATTGACGCACCGGAGCAAATTGCAGTAAATGTCTTAGGAAAAATCATAGTTAGCACAATGATTAAGTTAGAAATGGGAGGTGATCCCATTAACTTAATCTTGGGGCAATTGGAACCCTGAAAAACCCAAATTGGGCCGAATGGATCAACCCATTCGGACCCTGATTTCTGGTGGGAGGTGCAACCGCCCAAGCCAGGAGGTAGCACCGCCTAGGCTAAGTCTCCGAGCGAGACTGGGCGGTGCAACCACCCTAGCCAGGAGGTAGCACTGCCTGGGCTCAGTCTCCGAGCGAGACTGGGCGGTGCAACCGCCCCTGACAAGAGGTGGCACCGCCTGAGCTCGGTCTTCGAGCTCTAGCAGGTGGTGCAACCGCCTCAGTCAGGAGGTTGCACCGCCTGAGCTCAGTCTTCGAGCTCTGGCAGGAGGTGCAACCGCCCCTGACAGGAGGTAGCATCGCCCAGAGGCTCAGTCTTCGAGCTCTGCCAGGCGGTGCAATCGCTCCAGTCAGGAGGTGCAACCGCCTGATCCCGGAATTCCGGGAATTGACAGTTTTGAGCTCCAAATTTGAACTGGGTTGGGGCCTATAAATACCCCACCCATTCAGCACTGAAAGAGCACAGACATACATCGAAATCTTGATCTTTTTCTGTGATTCTTAGAGCTCAAAATTATTGTAAAGGCCAAAAGTTCTTCTCCCTCTTTTCGTCCAAGTTCTGAGTTGTAAAGAGAGGAGAGAAAATTTCTGTAAGGGTTGTCTCCTAAGCCAATCAAAAGGAGTGATACTGTAAAAGGGTGGTTGGCCTTCGCCTATTGAAGGAAGGCCTCTAGTTGATGTCGGTGACCTCGTCGGTGGAGGAAGCCAAAAGTGGAGTAGGTCAAGATTGACTGAACCACTCTAACTCTCGGTTTGCATTTACTTTGAGCATATTATCTTTATTGCAAACCTCCTCTGAAGCTTACCACTTTCTGCGCATATACGATCGAGTTTCAAGCCTTGCACTTTCCGAATCAGCGTTTAGACGTAAATCTGTTTTTTCGTACGATCATCATATTTCAGATTGCGTTTACGTTTTGATTTCTACCATAACTGCAAACTGCCTTTATACCCTTGCTTAAACTGCATCTCTCCTAATCAAGTGATTTACGAATCAGCATTTAGACGTAAATCAGTTTCTTCGTACGAACGTCGTATTTCAGTTTGCGCTTATATTCTGGTTTTCATCATAACTGCAAACTACCTTCATATATTGACTTTAACATCATCTTGCTTGATCTTAAGTTAAAGTAATCTTAGAATCGGCTTTCACACAGAAATCATTTTTATCGTTCGAACGCAGTTTCGTTTTAATCGGAGAAAGTTTTCCGCTGCACTAATTCACCCCCCCTCTTAGTGCTCTTGATCCTAACAATTGGTCTCAGAGCCCGGTATTTCTCATTTCGGTTTTACACCCGAGAGAAATGGCTCTTCATTGCTTTCAAGAGGGCTTATCGGTCTTTCATCCACCGTTGTTTAACGGATTGGACTACACTTATTGGAAAACTCGAATGAGAGTTTTCTTGATTTCTACGAGTTTGGATTTATGGAATATCGTTGAAAACGATTTTCAACTTCCCTCTAAATCGATGAACGAATGGTCGGATTTGGAGAAGTATTTTTCTTTAAACGCAAAGGCTATGAATGTCTTATTTTACGCTTTGGACAAAAATGAGTTCAATCGGATTTCTACGTGCGAAACAACTTTTGACATTTGGCGAACACTTGAAATCACGCACGAGGGAACTAGTAGAGTCAAAGACTCGAAAGTTAATATTTTATTACATGATTTTGAGCTTTTTCGAATGCAACCAAGCGAGACTATAGGCGACATGTACACCCGTTTGACGGATGTTGTCAATAGTTTAAGAGCTCTTGGAAAATGTTTTTCGGATTTTGAACTCGTAAACAAGATTTTGCGTTCTCTTTCTAAGAAGTGGGATTCAAAAGTAACTGCAATACAAGAAGCTGAAAACCTAAACAACTTACCACTTGAAGAACTAATTGGTTCGTTGATGACATATAAAATAGTGCACAATGCACATGATGAACATGATGAACAAAATCACCTTCCAAAGAACAGGAAGGATTTGGAACTCCGGACAAATGAATACCACTTGAGCGATGACTCAAGTGATTAGGACAATGATGAACTTGAACTTCGAACACTAAATCTTAATAAGTTTATGAAACAAAAATCTAAAATAGACAATGAACTTGAACGAAGGAAGAGGCCAAAGAAGAGGAAGGCAACCAAGGATGAATCAAGAACTTCCAAAGGTGAAACGGCGAATTGGGCTTTGACAGGCTTCGACTACAAGGTAAGTAACTCAACTCTCTTGAATTATTTTGAAATTACTTGAAGCTCTCATGATGTATTTTTTTTTATAGTTTAGAATTAATGTTTAAAAAAAAAAATTATTATGATCATGCTAGTAATTTTGAAAATGATAATATTACATATTTTATGATAAACAAACAAAATGATTTTGATTAAAAATATGAAATCATGCTTAAGAAGTAATAATGTGTATCATTGTGATGTCCATTGTTATTTCTCGATTTTGAGTATATTAAATCATGTTTAATTTGAAGTTATGATTAATGAGTATATATTTTTGAAATTATGTATGATGATTCTTGATAATTATGGATTATCGATTTTCATGATAATAACAGTGGCTTTAAAAACTGATGCATGTTTGACATAAATGAAATAGGCATGGTTATATGAAATAGTGTAAGTGTCATGCTTGACGATTGTATACTCAATGATGTATAATGATGTAATAAAAACACTAAATGTTTGGATACCATGATTTATGATTTTATGCATGAGATTTTAAAGTTATACATGATGATTTTTTTTTCTTATTGGTCTTGATGGTTTTATGATGAAATTCATTTTGCGATCCTAAACGTTGATGCATGTTTTCATTTGACATAAATGAAAATGCATGCTTACATGAAATCGATCACTTAAGATGAAACACTTAAAAAAGGGGAAAAAATATATTATCAATGAAATCATGAATCTATTTATGTTATAAATTTTGTGAGCAATAAAAATGATTTTGATGATTTAAATTTGAAATGAGTTTTATCAAAATCATGATCATGATTTGTCAAATTGAATGAATTGAAAATGAATGACGATTTTTCTCTTGAATGATTGTGACCTATATTCCTTGTTTTCATGATATGATTTTTATGCAATTCCTTGTATTCGTGAAATGTTTATCTCATCACCTAATAATTTTTCTTGATATTCCTTATGTGATGAGAAGAATACATGAAATATTCATTAATTTGTTTTGATGTATACAAATAAGAAGTTTCGATCATGTATGGTAGGATGTAATTTGACAAATTTGGTACCATTATGTTCAAAATAAATGATGATTAGGAATCATGCATTAATGATGATTGTATATTTTATGATTTGGCAAGATGCATGCAATGATGAAATATTCATGAATTTGAAATGATGCATGCAATACTTATGACAATGATGTACATGATGTATTGCATATGATATGTATCATGAATGCTTTAAATGATGAGTGTTTGGTATCATGATCAACATGTTGATAAATGCTTAAAAATTTTAATGTTTGAGTATCATGTATGACAAACCCATTAATGATGATTGATTTAGTTTTCGGTATCGTGCATGAAAAATAAGACTTTTGAAATTGTGTATGTTTTAATTTGAATATATAATGATGCACAAATAAAATTGATACTTACCTTTGTCATAATCTGAAAATTGAAAAAAAAAAGGATCTTCCCTTCTTTTTGACAATGACAAAGGGGGAGCAAGAATTTCTAGTGTGGACATCAGGAAAAGAGGCAAACTAGCTAGCTTACACAATTCAAGATGAAAGCAAAAATTACACTCCTCTAAAGAGAAGATGCAAATGTAACACTTGCCAAATTGTTTGCTTGCCTCATGTAAAACATTATCTCTTGCTAGTTTGGCATTTTGCTAGCTTGCACTTTGCAAAGAAAGCAAAAACGACACTTCTCAAAAGAGAAGAAAGAGCTTGTTATCTTGAACATCACAAGCTTGCCAAACAAAAATTGCAAAAGTGCTATCTTGCCTATCTCAAGAAGCAAAACTTGCATATCGTAAAAATTTGCTAGCTTGCAACTTGCATATTTCAAGAAACAAGAGTTGCCTTCTTGAACATCTCTAAATTGCTAGCTTGCAAGTTCTAAAATGTTGTAACATTACTAGCTTGCATGTTCTAAAAGTGCTATCTTGTATGCTGTAAAACTTGCATATCTAAAACTTGATAGCTTGAATGTTCTAAGCATGATGTAACATTTGCTAAATTTTATGGCTTCAAAACTGCATGATGAAAAAAACTTGATATTATGTTTTTCATGCAATGAGTTGAACCAATATCACAAACACTTGATTGTGGTACTTCTCCTTTTTGTTGATGACAAAGGGGGAGAAGTATGTTGATGACATGACATGTTATGCATAAGCTTATGCAAAAGTTCATGATGATGTGTTGCAAGTATTCATGATGAATATTGCAATGACTTGAATTCAGTTTGAATTCAAGATTCTATCAATATGGCATATTGATAGGGGGAGTTTGTTTAAACTCCGGGAGTTAAGGTTAACTCCATCATCAAGTAGTTGTCATCATCAAAAAGGGGGAGATTGTTGAATCTCGTATTTTGATGATGAAACCACTTGATATATGTTTATGATTTAATCTGCATTTTGAGTGACGCAGGATGCTTCGATCAGGATGAGACAATTAAAGCAGGAAAATCATGTTGTGCCGGAGGAACATGTCAGAAGATTGGACGTCGGGCCGGTGGATCGGTCGACGTATCGACAGAAGGCTTCGGGCCGTGGACTCGGGCATCGGGCCAAGAAAAGCAGGTATTGTGCCAAGGATGTCGAAGTTGCGGAGTCAACTAGCCGATTGGGCAATAGGCTGCAGGAGAGGACGATGCGCCTAAGAATCGGACGAAGCGTCGAGGGACCAATGACATACCGGACAACTTGGTTAATTGCTTAGGATTAATTGTCTCGATCGAAGTTTTGTTTTAAGTGTGCAGGATTAACTATGATGGAAGAAAGACATGCAGCAGGAGTTACGCCGGAGTCAAGACAATGATCACGTTGGGAGTTCGAGAGTTCGACGGAAGTTCGGACAGTCGTCGGAGGTTCTGCGGGAACAAATCCGAGAAGTCCATGAGCTTGCCAAAGAAGCTCGTCGGAACTCGCCAAGTGGATCGTCATAAGTCTAGGAGTTTGCCGGAAGTCTGCAGTAGCATCACCGAGGGTTCATCAGATGATCGACGGAAGTTCGCCGGAAGCTCGCCGGAAGAAGCGATTGACGCACCAGAGCAAGTTGCAATAAATGTCTTAGGAAAAATCGTAGTTAGCACAATGATTAAGTTGGAAATGGGAGGTGATCCCAATAACTTAATCTTGGGGCAATTGGGCCCTTGAAAAACTGAAATTGGGCTGAATGGATCAACCCATTCGGACCCTGATTTCTGGCGGGAGGTGCAACCGCCCAAGCCAGGAGGTAGCACCGCCTAGGCTAAGTCTTCGAGCGAGACTGGGCGGTGCAACCGCCCTAGCCAGGAGGTAGCACTGCCTGGGCTCAGTCTCTGAGCGAGACTGGGCAGTGCAACCGCCCCTGACAAGAGGTGGCACTGCCTGAGCTCGGTCTTCGAGCTCTGGCAGGTGGTGCAACCGCCTCAGTCAGGAGGTTGCACCGCCTGAGCTCAGTCTTCGAGCTCTGGCAAGAGGTGCAACCGCCCCTGACAGGAGGTAGCACCGCCTAGAGGCTCAGTCTTCGAGCTTTGCCAGGCGGTGCAATCGCTCCAGTCAGGAGGTGCAACCGCGTAATCTCGGAATTCCAGGAATTGACAGTTTTGAGCTCCAAATTTGAACTGGGTTGGGGCCTATAAAAACCCCACCCATTCAGTACTGAAAGAGCACAGGCATACACCAAAATCTTGATCTTTTTCTGTGATTCTTAAAGCTCAAAATTGTTGTAAAAGCCAAAAGTGCTTCTCCCTTTTTTCCTCCAAGTTTTGAGTTGTAAAGAGAGGAGAGAAAATTTCTGTAAGGGTTGTCTCCTAAGCCCGTCAAAAGGAGTGAAACTGTAAAAGGTGTTGAATCTCGTATTTTGATGATGAAACTACTTGATATATGTTTATGATTTAATCTGCGTTTTGAGTGACGCAGGATGCTTCGATCAGGATGAGACAATTAAAGCAGGAAAATCATGTTGTGCCGAAGGAACATGTCAGAAGATTGGACGTCGGGCCAGTGGATCGGTCAACGTATCGACAGAAGGCTTCGGGCCGTGGAATCGGGCATCAGGCCAAGAAGAGCGGGTATTGTGCCAAGGATATCGGAGTTGTGGAGTCAACTAGCCGATTGGGCAATAGGCTGCAGGAGAGGACGATGCACCGAAGAATCGGACGAAGCGTCGAGGGACCAATGACATGTCGAACAACTTGGTTAATTGCTTAGGATTAATTGTCTCGATCGAAGTTTTGTTTTAAGTGTGCAGGATTAACTACGATGAAAGTTAGACAAGCAGCAGGAGTTGCGCCGGAGTTAAGTTCATGATCACGTTGGGAGTTCGAGAGTTCGACGGAAGTTCGGACGGTCGTCGGAGGTTCTACGAGAACAGATCCGAGAAGTCCAAAAGCTTGCCAAGCGAAGCTCGTCAGAACTCGCCAAGTGGATCGTTGCAAACTCTAGGTGTTTGCCGAAAGTCCGCAGAAGAATCACCGAGGGTTCATCGGATGATCGACGGAAGTTCGCCGGAAACTCGTCGGAAGAAGCGATTGACGCATCGGAGCAAAGCTACAGAAATTGTCTTAGATTTAATCGTAGCTAGCACATTGATTAAGTTGGAAAATGGGAGGTGATCCCATTAGCTTAATCTTGGGGCAATTGGGCCCTTGAAAAGATTGAAATTGGGCCGAATGGAGCTAACCATTCGGACCCTGATTGCACCAGGAGGTGCAACCGCTTAGGCCAGGAGGTGGCACCGCCTAGGCTAAGCCTCCCAGCGAGACTGGGCGGTGCAACCTCCCCAGCCAGGAGGTGGCACCGCCTGAGCTCAGTCTTCGAGCTAGACTGGGCGGTGCAACCTCACTGACAGAGAGGTGGCACCGCCTGAGCTCAGTCTTCGAGCTAGACTGGGCGGTGCAACCTCCCTGACAGAGAGGTGGCACCGCCTGAGCTCAGTCTTCGAGCAAGACTGGGCGGTGCAACCTCCCTAACAGAGAGGTGGCACCGCCTTAGCTCGGTCTTCGAGCTCTGCCAGGTGGTGCAACCTCTCCAATCAAGAGGTGCAACCGCCTGATCCCGAAATTCCGGGATTTGATCGTTTTGAGCTCCAAATTTGAATTGGGTTGGGGCCTATAAATACCCCACCCATTCAGCACTGAAGGGATATAGATCCACACCGAATTCTTGATCTTTTCAGTGATTCTAAGAGCTCAAATTTGTGTAAAGTCCAAAAGTTCTCCTCTTTTCTGTTCTTCAAGTCTTGAGTTGTAAAGAGAGGAGAGAAAGGATCTGTAAGGGTTGTCTCCTGAGCCCGTCAAAAGGAGAGAAACTGTAAAAGGGCAGTTGGCCTTCGCCTATTGAAGGAAGGCCCCTAGTTGACGTCGGTGACCTCGCCGGTGGAGGAAGCCAAAAGTGGAGTAGGTCAAGACTGACCGAACCACTCTAAATCTCTGGTTTGCGTTTATTTTGAGCACTTTATCATTACTGCAAACCTCCTACATAGCTACTTCTCTCTGCGCTTTTACGAACAAGTTTCTAAGTTCTAATCTTTCCGAATCTGGATTCAGACGTCAATAGGTGTTTTCGTACGATCTTTACATTGTAGCTTACATTTACGTCTTGAATCTGTTTATAACTGCGAACTGTCTTCTGCGCTTTTACGAACGAGTTTCCTTGCAGTTTACATTTACATTTTGATTCTATTTATAACTGCAAACTGTCTTCTGTAATTTTACGAACGAGTTTCAACATTTAGACGTAAAACTGCATTTAGACGTAAATCGGCTTTCCTCGCACAATCATCAGATTTCAGTTTACGTTTACGTCTTGATTTCAACTGCATACTGCCTTCTGCGAGTATACAAACGAGTTTCAAAGTTCAGACGTAAATCTGCGTTTAAGACGTAAATCTGCGTTTAGACGTAAATCTGCGTTTAGACGTAAACCTGCGTTTAGACTTAAATCTGCTTTTTGCAGATTACTTTTTGAGCTGTACAATAGTTTCAAAGCGCAATTTGTCTTTATACTTCTGCTTAAACTGCGCTTAGACGCAAACTGTGTTTAGACGCAAACTGCGCTTAGACGCAATCTGCGCTTAGACGAAAATTGCGCTTAGACGCAATCTGAGTTTAGACGCAATCTGCATTTAGACGCAAACTGCGTTTAGACGCTAACTGTGTTTAAACGTAAACTGCACTTAATCATAAGTAATCTTAGAATCGGCTTTTGCATCAAAATAGTTTTTATCGAACGAACGCAGCTTTCGTTTTTAATCGCTGAAAGATTTCCGCTGCACTAATTCACCCCCCCCCCCTCTTAGTGCTCTCGATCCTAACAAAAGGGTGGTTGGCCTTCGTCTATTGAAGGAAGGCCTCTAGTTGACGTCGGTGACCTCATCGGTGGAGGAAGCCAAAAGTGGAGTAGGTCAAGATTGACCGAACCACTCTAAATCTTGGTTTGCATTTACTTTGAGCATATTATCTTTACTGCAAACCTCCTCTGAAGCTTACTACTTTCTGTGCATATACAATCAGGTTTCAAGCCTTGTACTTTCCGAATCAGCGTTTAGACGTAAATCTGCTTTTTCGTACGATCATCATATTTCAGATTGCGTTTACGTTTTGATTTCTACCATAACTGCAAACTGCCTTTATACCCTTGCTTAAACTGCATCTCGCCTAATCAAGTGATTTACGAATCAACATTTAGACATAAATCAGTTTCTTTGTACGAACGTCGTATTTCAGTTTGCGCTTATATTCTGGTTTTCATCATAACTGCAAACTGCCTTCATAGATTGACTTTAACATCATCTTGCTTGATCTTAAGTTAAAGTAATCTTAGAATCAGCTTTCATATAGAAATCATTTTTATCGTTCGAACGCAGATTCATTTTAATCGCAGAAAGTTTTCCGCTGCACTAATTCACCCCCCCCTCTTAGTGCTCTTGATCCTAACACGAACTCGGGCCCAATTGGCCCCTACTTGGATTATAGGATTAACACCTAATCCTAACCCAAATTAATGTGCTAACGACAAATTTAAAGACATTTCCTTAGCTATTACAAAGTCCGCAAGTCAAGAATTCTTCTGGCGAGCTTCCGGCGAACTTTCGACGGCCTTCCGATAAACTCTCGGAAACCATTCTGTGGACTCCCGGCAAGCTCCTAGACTTCACGATTTGATCTTGGCGAGTACCAACAAGCTTCTTCGGCAAGCTCCGATCTTTCTCGGTGAGCTCCGCGAACGTCCAACGAACCTTCCGGCGAACTTTCGATGGTCTTCCGATAAACTCTCGGAAACCATTCTGCGGACTCCCGGCAAGCTCCTAGACTTCACGATTTGATCTTGGCAAGTTCCAACAAGCTTCTTCGGCAAGCTTCGATCTTTCTCGGTGAGTTCCGCAAACTTCCAACGAACCTTCCGGCGAGCTTCCGGCGAACTTTCGACGGTCTTCCGATAAACTCTCGGAAACCATTCTGCGGACTCCCGGCAAGCTCCTAGACTTCACGATTTGATCTCGGCGAGTTCCAATGAGCTTCTTCGGCAAGCTTCGATCTTTCTCGGTGAGCTTCGCGAACTTCCAACGAACCTTTCGGCGAGATTCTGAAAAACCCTTCGTCAAGCTCCCTACTCATTCTCGGCTAGTTCCGGTAGCATTCCCGATGAACCTTCGGACTTCTGTCGAACTCTCGAACTCACAACAAATCCTTCGTGCTTGACTCCGACACTTTGTTTCGCTTTATGTCTTCATCGTTATCATAGTTAATCCAGCACATACAAGACAAAACTCTACTCTGATCTAGACAATTATTACAACGCGAATTGACATTCTGTTGCCCAGCACGTCATTGGTTGGCGCTTCGTCCGATTCTTCAGCGCATCATCCTCTCTTGCGGCTTGTTGCCCAATCGGCGGTTGACCTCCGCAACCCCGATATCCTTAGCGCAATTCCGCTCTTGGCCCGATGCCCGACGTCCGAAGCCTTCTACCATCCATTGTCCTAACGTGATCTCCTCAGGCGCAACATCAATTCCTCCTGCATTAACTATCTAATCCTGATCGAGTAGACCTGCATCACTCAAAATGCAGTTAAACATCTAAACAGAATCAATTAGCTTCATCATCAAAATCTGAGATTCAACATCTTCATCATCTACCTCTGATGCTCTAGTTACTATTCCCACAGGGAACCATAGTACTTTCCCACATACAGATCTTATCTCCATAAATGCACCAACCCTCATCCCCTTCAAATTATCCAAAAGTGGCAACTACGCATCCTGGCATGCTCAATTCTCTAATCTTCTATTTGGCTATAAACTTCTAGGCTATGTTAATGGCTCTCTTTGTTGTCAACCAGTGATGCTCAACATCCTAGGAGCACCCAGTCCAGTACCAAATCCGGACTACAAACTATGGTTACGCCAGGATCGTCTTATCCTTCAAGCAATTCAAGCCTCAGTCATTGGATCCCTCGCCCGACTCATATCTTCGTGTGACACTATTGCCGAAGCCTGGTGCAAGTTGCAAACCACCTTGGAAAATCATTCACGTACTTGCATGCTTAGTCTCATATCCGGTCTTATAAAAATAAAACAAGAGGGAAGTACTATTGTTGATTATCTAAACATCATAAAGATTATCATTGATAACTTGGCCTTGATAGGTCATTCCCTTAGTGATTAAGAAGTTATTGTTCATATCCTCAACGGCCTAGGAGACGAGTACAGGGAACTAATAGCAGCAATATGGGCACGTGATTCACTAGTGTCATTCGAACAACTCTACGACAAGCTGACTGACTTTGAGATATATCTCAAGCATGAGGACAAATTGCCAGGACCATCCATCATAGCTCAAGTCAATCAAAAATCTACGAGGAGGGGCAATCAGTATAACAAGACTATCAACAAAGGTTTGACTAAGATGCCTCCTGAACCTTTAAGCTCTAACCAAACCATCCCTCCTCCACATCATCAACATTTCAATCACAACAACCAAGGTGGCTACTTTAATCAACAACAGTCCTGGCACCCTCAATACACAAACCAACGAAGAGTTGTCTGCCGATTATATGATAAAGTCAATCACTCTGCAAAGGTCTATTGATCTCGACCCAGACTTCTTGCACAATCACATTGACCTCAAGCAAATCTCACGACTACTCCAAACACTACTGATCATAATTGGATCGTAGGCTCGAGCGCATCCCACCATATTACCTCTGATATACAGAACTTGTCGATCCACAACAACTATAGTGGACATGATGACATTATCATCGGTGACAGTAAATGACTTCCTATTACTCATACTAGTTCTACAATGCTTAATTCACCTACCATAACTTTTACACTCGATGATGTTTTGTGTGCACCTCACATTAAATGAAATCTTATTTTTGTTTCTTAATTTTATAAACAAAATAATACCTCTATTTAATTCTTGTCTAACTCTTTTCTTGTCAAGGATTTGAACATGGGGGCATTCTTAGTCTAAGGCCAAAGTAAGGACAATGTTTATAAATGGCTATCAGTTCCACAAATCAAATAGCCCACTATTTACTCCTTAGTGGCAGCTCCAATCGATGTGTAGCATCGTCGTTTTGGTCATCCCTTCCTCTCTATCCAAAATAAATTACTTTCTCATTATTTTCTTTCTACTCCTACAAATAATAGCATTTATTGTGATACTTGTCTCAATAATAAAAGTCATAGACTCCCTTTTGGCTCTTCCTCTATATCATGTTCTAAACCATTTGAAATTATTTATACTAATGTTTGGGGTCCTGCTCCCGTCACTTCCTTTGACAAGTTTAGATTTTATGTTATTTTTATAGACTATTTTACTAAGTACATATGGATTTACCCTCTTTGTCATAAATTAGAAGTTTCAATAATCTTCACCAACTTTAAAAAGCTAGTCGAAAACTTCTTTCAGTCTACAATTAAAACAGTCTACTCTGATGCTGGGGGCAAATATCAAGCCCTCACATCTTACCTCTCAACCTATAGCATCCAACACCTTAAGTCACCCCTGTTGAATCTCGAATTTTGATGATGAAACCAATTGATAAGTGTTTATGATTTAACATGTGTTTTTAGTGACACATGATGCTTCAATCAGAATGAGACAATTAAAGCAAGAAGAATCATGTTGGGTCGGAGGAATACATGTCAGATGATTGGACACCGAGCCAGAGGATCGGTCGACATATTGACAGAAGGCTTTGGGCCATGGATTCGGGCATCAGGCCAAGAAGAGCGGATATTGCGCCAAGGATATTGGAGTTGTAGAGTCAACTAGCCGATTAGGCAATAGGCCGCAAGAGAGGACGATGCGCCGAAGAATCGGATGAAGCGTCGATGAATCAATGACATGTCGGACAACATGATTCATGCTTAGTAATAATTGTCTAGATCGAAGTGTGTTTTTACATGTGTAGGATTAACTACGATAGCAAGACATAAAGCAAAATGAAGTCCTGGAGTCAAGGACGCGATTTCGTTGGGAGTTCTAGAGTTCGTCGGAAGTCCAGACATTCGTCGAAAGTTCTATCGGAATTGATTGAGAAGTCTTGGAGCTTGCTAGAGAAGCTCATCGGAACTTGCCAAGAAGATCGTCGTGAAGTCCAAGAGCTTACCGGGAGTCCGTTGGAACATTGCCGAGAGATCGTTGGAAGTTCGTCGGAAGATCACCGGAAGCTCATCGGAAGAAACCAAGACTTACAGACTTGTTTAGCTTAAGTATGTCTTAGATTTCATAGTTAGCACGTAATTGGATTTGGAATTGGGCCAACCCAATTATGGGCCAGTTGGGCCTATATAAGGACAGTGTTGGGCCCAATAAGAGGCCCAAATAGTAACCCAAGAGGTGACACCGTCATGGCACAGTCTCCAAGATTGTGTCAGGCAGTGGTACCGCCAATCTGGGCGATGGTACCGACCAGTGGCCTAGTGCCAGGTGGTGGTATCGCCAGACTGGGCAGTGATATCGCCCAGTGTAGTGTTAGTGTCAGACTAACACTAGCGGTGGTACCACCCAACACAAGCGGTGGTATCGCCCGAACCCAAGGAAACCCGAGGTAAGATGTTTTTAGGCTTCATGTTTGAATCAACTTGAGGCCTATAAATACCTCTTTCATCCCTGATTAACACACACAAGTATAGAGAGTTTTAAAGTGAGAAAACGGTGTAGAAATCACTTGAGAAATCCCTCCTCTAGCTTAAACTTAGAGTTCTATTTAGAGAGGAGTGTGTGCTTGTAAAGGTTGTCTCCTAAACCTGTGAAAAAGAGAAGAGGGGTGTAAAAGGTTGTTGGTCTTCGCCTATTGAAGGAAGACTGATAGTGGATGCCGGTGGCCTCGACGGAAGAGGAATCGACGAAGTGGATGTAGGTCACGATAACCGAACCACTCTAAAATCTGGTTTGCATTTTACTTTGAGCAATTTATCTTTACTGCAAACATCTTTAATAGCTTACTGCTTTCAATATATTTATGAACGTGTTTCAAGTTAAGTTTCCGAAATCAATTTTTAATGTACGAAGAAATTTTCGTAATCGATGTAATTTTTACCGTTGCACTAACCCAAAGAGAAATGGCTCTTTTCGGCTTTCAAAAGGGTCACTCTCTCATTCGTCCTCCTTTTTTCAATGGGACAGACTACACTTATTGAAAAACTCGAATGAGAGTTTTCTTGCTTTCTATTGATTTAAATTTATAGAATATGGTTAAAAATAGATTTCAAAGGTATTCTCTTCTAATGAATGATTGGAATGATTTGGAGAAGAAGACGTTTTCTCTAAATGCTAGAGCTATGAATGCTCTATTTTATGCCTTAGACAAAAACGAATTCAATCGGGTTTCTTTATGCGAAACAACTTTCGAAATTTGGCATATTCTTGAAACCACACACGAAGGTACTAGTAGATTAAAAGTTTCTAAATAAATCTTTTAATGAATGATTTTGATCTTTTTCTAATGAAGTCGAGCGAAACCGTTGTTGACATGTACACTCGTTTTACGGATGTCGTCAATGGTTTAAAAGCTCTTGGCAAATGTTTTTTGAATTTTAAACTTGTCAACAAAGTTTTACGCTCATTTTCTAAAACTTGGGACTCTAAAGTAACGGCCATACAAGAGGCCTAGGATTTGAACTGTTTTCTACTCAAAGAACTAATAGAGTCTTTAAAGACCTATGAAATGAGTTTTATGACACATGTTAAACATGATGAACTTGAGAACCACCTTCCATTGAACAAGAAGGATTTGACACATCGAATAAAAAAAGATCACTCGAGTATAAGCTCAAGTGATGGTGAACTTGAACTCATGAAATTTTTAAAACAAGAATCAAAATTTAAAAATAAACATAAAAAGAAGAAGAAGACGAGTTTGGACGAATCAAGCTCATTCGAAGATGAAGAGAAAAACAAAGGTGAGGTGGCAAACTACGCCTTAACATCTTTCGATGATGAGGTAATTAAAATGCCTTTAGTTTATTTCAAATTTACATGATGTTTTTTCATGAGTTATTTTTAATTTAGTTTAGAATTAATTTTCTTAAAAATTATATATTTAATAATAAAAATATAAAAAAAATTAGAATCATACTTATCATTCTAGTAATTTTGAAAATGATCATGAAAATTACATGTTTTATGATAAATGAACAAAATGTTAGAATTAAATATAGTGATTAATTTCTTTTATGGTATAAATAATTGTGTATTGTGATGATTTTGTATTACTTTTCGAGTTTTGTTGGATGGCTTTCATATAAAAAATTTGAGCGTACTTATATAAAATCAATCACATAAAAAGATAAATCAAATCTTTTGTCTAAAGAAACAATAACATGTATCATATTGATTTCTGTATTAATTTCCGACTTTGATTGAAAACGCTCAATGAAATCATGCTTGTTGTTTTTAATAAATGTTTTGGTACAATGCTTGATGACTTTATTCTAAGATTTTAAAGTTATATATGATAACTTTTGTATGGAAGGCTTGATGATTTTTGTGATGAATCTTGTCCTTGGTTTTCGATTTTAAACATAATGCATGGTTTTGATATAAAAACAAATATTTGGCCATGCTAATATAAAGTCAATCATATAAATTGAAACTAAAGAAGATTAGATATCTTTAAGAATCATTCAACACTATGTTCAATGTGTTAGGATCGAGAGCACTAAGAGGGGGGGGGGGGGGGTGAATTAGTGCAGCGGAAATCTTACAGCAATTTAAAAACGAAAGCTGCGTTCATCCGATAAAAAACAATTTCGATATAAAAGCTGAATCACAGTGCAGTTTGCGTCTAAGCGCAGTTTGCGTCTAAGCGCAGTTTGCCTCTAAACACAGTTTGCGTCTAAGCACAGTTTGCGTCTAAGCACAGTTTGCGTCTAAACGTAGTTTTACGTCTAAACGCAGTTTTGCGTCTAAACGCAGTTTTACGTCTAAACGCAATTTTACATCTAAACGTAGTTTTACGTCTAAACGCAGTTTTGTGTCTAAACGTAGTTTTACGTCTAAACGCAGATTTACGTCTAAACGCAGTTTTGCGTCTAAACGCAGTTTTACGTCTAAACGTAATTTTACGTCTAAATGTAGTTTTGCGTCTTAAAAGCAGTTTTGAACCTTGAAAAGCGTTTTACGTAGAAAGCAATTTGTAGTTATAAATGGAATCCGAATGTAAGCGTAAGCTGCAATGTGAAGATCGTACGAAAACACGATTTACGTTTGAATGCAGATTCTGAAAGATCAGAGCTTAGAAACTTGTTCGTAAAGGCGCAGAGGGCAGTAGCAATGTAGGAGGTTTGCAGTAATGATAAAGTGCTCAAAGTAAAAGCAAACCAGAGATTTAGAGTGGTTCGGTCAGTCTTGACCTACTCCACTTTTGGCTTCCTCCTCCGACGAGGTCACCGACGTCAACTAGCTGCCTTCCTTCAATGGGCGAAGGCTAACTGCCCTTTTATAGTTTCTCTCCTTTTGACAGGCTCAGGAGACAACCTTTACAGATCCTTTCTCTCCTCTCTTTACAACTCAAGACTTGAAGAACAGAAGGAGGAGAACTTTAGGACTTTACACAAATTTGAGCTCTTAGAATCACTGAAAAGATCAAGAATTCGGTGTGGATCTGTATCTTTTCAGTGCTGAATGGGTGGGGTATTTATAGGCCCCAACCCAGTTCAAATTTGGAGCTCAAAATGATCAAATCGATCAAATCCCAGAATTCTGGGATCAGGCGGTTGCACCTCTTGACTGGAGAGGTGGCACCGCCTGGCAGAGCTCGACGACTGAGCTCAGGCGATTGCTCCTCTCTGCCAGAGCTCGAAGACTGAGCTCGATGGTTGCATCACCTGGCAGAGCTCGAAGACTGAGCTCAGTGTTTGCACCGCCTGGCAGAGCTCGAAGTCTGAGCTCGGTGGTTGCATCACCTGGCAGAGCTCGAAACTGAGCTCAGCTGATGCACCTCTCTGCCAGAGCTCGAAGACTGAGCTCGGTGGTTGCATCACCTGGCAGAGCTCGAAACTGAGCTCAGGCTGATGCGCCTCTCTGCCAGAGCTCGAAGACTGAGCTCGGTGGTTGCACCGCTTGGCAGAGCTCGAAACTTGAGCTCTGGCGGTGCTACCTCTTGACAGAGGAGGTTGCATCGCCCAGTCTAGCTCGAAGACTGAGCTCTGCGCGGTTGCACCTCCTGGCTGGGGCGGTTGCACCGCCCAGTCTAGCTGGGAGACGCAGCCCTGGCGGTTGCACCTCCTGGTTGGGGCGGTTGCACCGCCTGGTGCAATCAGGGTCCGAATGGTTCGCTCCATTCGGCCCAATTTGAATCTTTTCAGGGGCCCAATTGCCCCAAGATTAAGCTAATGGGAGCACCTCCCATTTTCAAGCTTAATCATCGTGCTAACTACGATTAATTCTAAGACAACTTCTGCAGCTTTGCTCCGATGCGTCAATCGCTTCTTCCGGCGAGTTTCCGGCGAACTTCCGTCGATCATCCGATAAACCCTCGGTGATCCTTCTACGGACATCCGGCATACTCCTGGACTTTGCGACGATCCACTTGGCGAGTTCCGACGAGCTTCGCTTGGCAAGCTTCTGGACTTCTCGGATCTGTTCTCGCTGAACCTCCGACGACCGTCCGAACTTCCGTCGAACTCTCGAACTCCCAACGTGATCATGATCTTGACTCCGGCGCAACACCTGCTGCTTGTCTTACTCTCATCGTAGTTAATCCTGCACACTTATCTCAACACATAGATTAGATAACAAATGACAATTGACTTCATCATCAAAATCCGAGATTCAACAATCTCCCCCTTTTTGATGATGACAATCAATTGATAATGGAGTTATCCTTAACTCCCCCTATCTATATGCTATAGTTGAGATAAGTCAACCTTGAATTCAAGACCTAAGAATTCAAGTGATGTATTGATAAGTTAGATCAGTTAAACTTATCAATGCTCCATCATGATACCCATCATGATGTATCTCTTCAAGAATGATGTCAAGGCATGACATACATCATCAAGTTTGTATGATAGTGTTTGTAACTATTCATCATGTAATCATATAAAACTACGAAGGATTATTACATGATGCACTCATTTGAGATTTTCTAGCAAGTTTGCATTTACTTCACAAGATAGAATATCAAATCAAGACATGATGCAAACTATAGCACATGTTCGCATATCTCTTGGTGATGCAAGGATGGCATAACTATAACATTGTTTATAGCATCACTCAAGTATTTGCAACTATGATATAGACATGATTATGGCAGTTCAGCTATGACATAGTGTTTATCAATTCATATGTTTCTCCCCCTTTGTCATCAACAAAAAGCACGATAGCATTATCAAGCACATAAAGGAAGTCATGACACATATAATACTTTGAATATCTGTTTATTGTTTGTTGCTTGAAGGAGGAAAGTCATTTTTCAAAAAGTTTTCATAGCATTCAAACCGAAAAATGAACTTCTTACATGCATTTGGTTAAAAATATTCGTCACATAATTTGTAACATGTTATTTGATCAAGCGATGTCAAGGCATGTAATAGTAATACCATCCGAAAAATAATTTTAACTATTCATCATGTATTCGGACACATCAACATTCCTAATTCTCTTCTTATGTAATCAAATTGTTCTTCACATAGGGGTTTTGTAAAGATATTAGCTAGTCGATGTTTGGTATCAATAAACTCTATGGTTACATCATGATTAGTGACATGATCTCGTATAAAGTGATGTCTAATATCAATGTGTTTTGTTCTTGAGTGTTGTATAGGATTTTTAGTTAAGCATATTGCACTCGTGTTATCACATTTAATGGGAATATCTTTAAGATTCACTTTGTAATCTTCTAAAGTGTTTTTCATCCATACAACTTGTGCACAGCATGCACTTGCTGCAATGTATTCAGCTTCGATTGTTGATAGAGCAACCGAGTTTTGTTTCTTAGATGACCAGGATACAAGGGCATGTCCTAAAAATTGACATGATCTTGATGTGCTTTTTCTATCTAGTCTACAGCCAGCGAAGTCCGTATCAGCATACGCTGTTAATTCAAAATTTTCTGATTTTGGGTACCATAATCCTAGATTGGTAGTTCCATTAAGATATCTGAGTATTCTTTTGACTGCTTTGAGATGAGATATCTTACGGTCTGATTGAAATCTAGCACAAAGTCCTACACTGAACATGATGTCTGGTCTGGTGGCAGTGAGGTAAAGTAAACTTCCTATCATACCCCTATAGGATTTTTGATCGAAGCTTTCTCCATTCTCATCAATTTCTAACTTAGTGGAGGTGCTCATAGGAGTGTCAATGGCTTTTGAATTATTCATTTTGAACTTCTTTAGCAAACTCACAGCATATTTGGTTTGACTAATAAAGATGCCATTGCTTAGTTGTTTGATTTGTAGGCCTAAGAAGAATGTTAACTCTCCCATTAGACTCATTTCGAATTCACGACTCATAGTTTTCGCAAAGGATTCACAAAGAGATTCATTTGTAGAACCAAAGATAATATCATCAACATAAATTTGAACAATGAGAAAATTGTTTTCAAGGTTCTTGATGAATAATGTAGTATCAACCTTGCCTTTTATGAAATTATTTTCAATAAGAAAAGAACTAAGTCTCTCATACTAAGCCCTAGGAGCTTGTTTTAAACCATAGAGAGCTTTAGTTAATCTAAACACATGATTAGGGAGATTATTATTTTCAAATCCAGGAGGTTGTTCAACATAAACTTCTTCGGAAATAAAGACATTAAGAAAGGCGCTTTTAACATCCATTTGAAACAACTTAAAATTTTTACTGCTAGCGTAGGCAAGGAGCATCCTTATGGCTTCCAATCGTGCCACAGGAGCGAAGGTTTCTTTGTAATCGATACCTTCTTCTTGGTTGAAACCTTTGGCCACTAATCTAGCCTTGTTTCTAACCACGATACCATTTTCATTTTGCTTGTTTCTGAAGACCCATTTAGTACCAATAACTATATGGTCATTTGGCCTAGGAACAAGCTTCCACACTTCATTTCTCTCAAATTGATTTAATTCATCTTGCATTGCGATAATCCATGAATCATCTTTCATGGCTTCATCAACGCATTTGGGTTCAATTTGGGAGAGAAAGGCGGTATTTGCACAAAAGGTTTTAAGAGAAGATCGTGTTTGAACTCCCTTTGATGTGTCTCCTAAGATTAGCTCCTTAGGATGAGCATCTACATACTTCCAATCCTTGGGTAAGGAAATATGAGAAGTGAATGCATCCAAGTTGCTAGTTGGAGACGGGGTCTCGTTTAAATTTAAAGAATCAAAATTAACATCATCGTCAAGATCATTTTTCGTGATTTCAGAAGTCTCATTGAAAACAACATGAATGGATTCTTCAATAATTAGAGTTCTTTTATTAAAGATACGAAAGGCTTTAGAAACTGTAGAATAACCAAGAAAGATTCCTTCATCGGATTTAGCATCAAATTTTCCTAAGTTGTCTTTTTCATTCAAGATAAAACATTTACACCCAAAGACTTTGAAATATGAAACGTTGGGTTTTTTATTATTCCATAACTCATAGGGAGTTTTGGTTAGTAGAGGTCTCACTAGAACTCTATTTAAGATATAGCATGCAGTATTTACGGCTTCGGCCCAAAAATATTTGGGTAGGTTATGTTCATTCAACATGGTTCTTGCCATTTCTTGTAAATTTTGATTTTTTCTTTCTACAACTCCATTTTGTTGAGGGTTTCTAGGAGTAGAGAAATTATGGTTGTATCCATTGAGTTCACAAAATTCTTGGAAATCATGGTTTTGAAATTCACCACCATGATCACTCCTAATTGACGAAATCATAGAACCTTTCTCATTCTGAACGAGTTTGCAAAACTTGGTAAAAGATCTAAGGCATTCACTTTTCTGTTTTAAAAAGTAAGTCCATGTGTATCTGCTATAGTCATCTATGATGACGAAAGCGTATTTGCTACCTCCTAGGCTTGATGTGGAGATGGGTCCGAACAAGTCCATATGGATCAATTGTAAGGGCCTAGAGGTGCTTACTTGATTTTTAGATTTGAAGCTACTCTTAATTTGTTTACCTAATTGGCAGGCATCACATATATTATCTTTGATGAACTTGATATGAGGAATTCCTCTTACAAGTTCTTTGGATGATATTTGAGTGATTAGCTTCATGCTAGCATGACCTAATCTTCTGTGCCATATCCAAGCATTCTCATTTAAAGCAGAAAAACATGTTTCATTACATAAATTATTGATGTCAATAGTGTATACGTTATTTTGTTTTAATGCAATCATAGATATGTTTTTGTGAGGTTTTTCAATGACGCAAGCATTAGATTCAAATCTGATAATATATCCTTTATCACACAATTGACTAATGCTCAGGAGGTTATGTTTTAGACCATCAACTAGCAAAACATCTTCAATAGAAAAGTTGGATTTGTTACCTATGGTTCCTTTGCCAATGATTTTACCCTTGTTGTTGTCTCCGAAGGTGACATATCCTTCGTTTATGCTAGAGAGCTTAGAGAATTGGGATGAATCTCCGGTCATATGCCTTGAGCATCCACTGTCAAGGTACCATCTCTTGCTCCTAGCTTGCGATGGTTTAGTTTTCTACAAGAAAGGATGATGTTTAGGTACCCATTTGCTTTTGGGTTCCTCACAAATAGATCTACATTTTTTATCATGTTGCATAGAATTTGTCATGGTTCCTTTAGGAACCCAAATCAATTTGTTTGGACTCAATTTCCTGAATGGACAATAATGTGTCCTGTGTCCAAACTTGCAACAAAAGTTGCATTTGCTTCTAACATGTAAGATGGGGCCTTTTACGAAGGTAGTTGGATTTTGGTGAGGACTCCTCACAAATCCAATCCCACTTCTTTTGGGAGCATGACCCTTGTTTGTAAGGATCATGTTTAATGACTTGCTACCAACCTCGAATTTCTTCAAGGTGTCCTTAAGTAGCAAGTTTTCTTTTTGACAGATTTTTAGATTATGACATTTTATACATGAATTTAAACTATCATGATATTCGATTTTTAACTTATTAAAATCACAAGTAAGACTATCATGTACCTTTTTTAGCAATTTGTATTTTCTATTTATAACTTTGCATTCATCGAATAAATCATGGAAGGCATTTAATAATTCATCGAAAGATAAATCAGCATCTAATAAATCCGTTACCTCCTCTCCGATGGCCATTAAGGCGTAATGAGCAACTTGCTCGGTGTTGGACTCCTCTTCTTCAGATGCGCTCGAGTCATCCCATGTTGCTTGAAGAGCCTTCTTCTTTGATGTTCTTTTTTTGACTTGGGGACAATCATTCTTGTAGTGTCCCGGCTTTTTACATTCGTAGCAGATCACTTGGTCCTTCTTGGGTTCAAGTTTATTTTTCACATCGTTTTTAAACTTGTTTCTTTTGAAGAATTTCTTAAACCTTTTTGTCAAAAGTGCTAAGTCATCATCACAGTCCTCATCACTTGAGTTTTCTCTCAAGTGGCATTCAGAAGTTTTAAGTGCCATATCCTTCCTGTTCTTTGGAAGGATGTCTTCTTGCTCTTCATGAGCTTTGCAAGTCATTTCGTAGGTCATTAATGACCCGATTAGTTCTTCAAGAGGGAAGTTGCGCAGATCTTTTGCCTCTTGAATAGCAGTGACTTTAGGATCCCAACTTTTAGGAAGGGATCTTAGTATTTTATTTACGAGTTCAAAATCCGAAAAACTTTTTCCCAGTCCTTTTAGACCGTTGACGACATCCGTGAAACGGGTAAACATGTCGCCAATGGTTTCACTCGGTTTCATTCGGAAAAGTTCAAAAGAATGCAGCAGCAGATTGATTTTTGACTCTTTCACTCTACTTGTGCCCTCGTGGGTCACTTCAAGTGTGTGCCAAATATCAAATGCAGTTTCGCAAGTTGAAACACGATTAAACTCGTTTTTATCAAGTGCGCAAAATAAGGCATTCATAGCCTTTGCATTAAGAGCGAAAGCCTTCTTTTCCAACTCATTCCAATCGATCATTGGAAGAGAAGACTTTGAAAATCCATTTTCAACAAGGTTCCACAGTACAAAATCCATAGAGATAAGAAAGATCCTCATTCGGGTCTTCCAGTAGGTGTAGTCCGTTCCACTGAACATGGGTGGACGTGTAATAGAATGCCCCTCTTGGTTTCCGGCGTATGCCATCTCTCTTGGGTTTTAATCCTTTAGAGAGTTAACCTCGCTCTGATACCAATTGTTAGGATCGAGAGCACTAAGAGGGGCGGGGGGTGAATTAGTGCAGCGGAAATCTTACAGCAATTTAAAAACGAAAGCTGCGTTCATCCGATAAAAAACGATTTCGATATAAAAGCAGAATCACAGTGCAGTTTGCGTCTAAGCGCAGTTTGCGTCTAAGCGCAGTTAGGTTTTAAGAGAAGATCGTGTTTGAACTCCCTTTGATGTGTCTCATAAGATTAGCTCCTTAGGATGAGCATCTACATACTTCCAATCCTTGGGTAAGGAAATATGAGAAGTGAATGCATCCAAGTTGCTAGTTGGAGACGGGGTCTCGTTTAAATTGAAAGAATCAAAATTAACATCATCGTCAAGATCATTTTTCGTGATTTCAGAAGTCTCATTGAAAACAACATGAATGGATTCTTCAATAATTAGAGTTCTTTTATTAAAGATACGAAAGGCTTTAGAAATTGTAGAATAACCAAGAAAGATTCCTTCATCGGATTTAGCATCAAATTTTCCTAAGTTGTCTTTTTCATTCAAGATAAAACATTTACACCCAAAGACTTTGAAATATGAAACGTTGGGTTTTTTATTATTCCATAACTCATAGGGAGTTTTGGTTAGTAGAGGTCTCACTAGAACTCTATTTAAGATATAGCATGCAGTATTTACGGCTTCGGCCCAAAAATATTTGGGTAGGTTATGTTCATTCAACATGGTTCTTGCCATTTCTTGTAAATTTCGATTTTTTCTTTCTACAACTCCATTTTGTTGAGGGTTTCTAGGAGTAGAGAAATTATGGTTGTATCCATTGAGTTCACAAAATTCTTGGAAATCATGGTTTTGAAATTCACCACCATGATCACTCCTAATTGACGAAATCATAGAACCTTTCTCATTCTGAACGAGTTTGCAAAACTTGGTAAAAGATCTAAGGCATTCACTTTTCTGTTTTAAAAAGTAAGTCCATGTGTATCTGCTGTAGTCATCTATGATGACGAAAGCGTATTTGCTACCTCCTAGGCTTGATGTGGAGATGGGTCCGAACAAGTCCATATGGATCAATTGTAAGGGCCTAGAGGTGCTTACTTGATTTTTAGATTTGAAGCTACTCTTAATTTGTTTACCTAATTGGCAAGCATCACATACATTATCTTTGATGAACTTGATATGAGGAATTCCTCTTACAAGTTCTTTGGATGATATTTGAGTGATTAGCTTCATGCTAGCATGACCTAATCTTCTGTGCCATATCCAAGCATTCTCATTTAAAGCAGAAAAACATGTTTCATTACATAAATTATTGATGTCAATAGTGTATACGTTATTTTGTTTTAATGCAATCATAGATATGTTTTTGTGAGGTTTTTCAATGACGCAAGCATTAGATTCAAATCTGATAATATATTCTTTATCACACAATTGACTAATGCTCAGGAGGTTATGTTTTAGACCATCAACTAGCAAAACATCTTCAATAGAAAAGTTGGATTTGTTACCTATGGTTCCTTTGCCAATGATTTTACCCTTGTTGTTGTCTCCGAAGGTGACATATCCTTCGTTTATGCTAGAGAGCTTAGAGAATTGGGATGAATCTCCGGTCATATGCCTTGAGCATCCACTGTCAAGGTACCATCTCTTGCTCCTAGCTTGCGATGGTTTAGTTTTCTACAAGAAAGGATGATGTTTAGGTACCCATTTGCTTTTGGGTTCCTCACAAATAGATCTACATTTTTTATCATATTGCATAGAATTTGTCATGGTTCCTTTAGGAACCCAAATCAATTTGTTTGGACTCAATTTCCTGAATGGACAATAATGTGTCTTGTGTCCAAACTTGCAACAAAAGTTGCATTTGCTTCTAACATGTAAGATGGGGCCTTTTACGAAGGTAGTTGGATTTTGGTGAGGACTCCTCACAAATCCAATCCAACTTCTTTTGGGAGCATGACCCTTGTTTGTAAGGATCATGTTTAATGACTTGCTACCAACCTCGAATTTCTTCAAGGTGTCCTTAAGTAGCAAGTTTTCTTTTTGACAGATTTCTAGATTATGACATTTTATACATGAATTTAAACTATCATGATATTCGATTTTTAACTTATTAAAATCACAAGTAAGACTATCATGTACCTTTTTTAGCAATTTGTATTTTCTATTTATAACTTTGCATTCGTCGAATAAATCATGGAAGGCATTTAATAATTCATCGAAAGATAAATCAGCATCTAATAAATCCGTTACCTCCTCTCCGATGGCCATTAAGGCGTAATGAGCAACTTGCTCGGTGTTGGACTCCTCTTCTTCAGATGCGCTCGAGTCATCCCATGTTGCTTAAAGAGCCTTCTTCTTTGATGTTCTTTTTTTGACTTGGGGACAATCATTCTTGTAGTGTCCCGGCTTTTTACATTCGTAGCAGATCACTTGGTCCTTCTTGGGTTCAAGTTTATTTTTCACATCGTTTTTAAACTTGTTTCTTTTGAAGAATTTCTTAAACCTTTTTGTCAAAAGTGCTAAGTCATCATCACAGTCCTCATCACTTGAGTTTTCTCTCAAGTGGCATTCAGAAGTTTTAAGTGCCATATCCTTCCTGTTCTTTGGAAGGATGTCTTCTTGCTCTTCATGAGCTTTGCAAGTCATTTCGTAGGTCATTAATGACCCGATTAGTTCTTTAAGAGGGAAGTTGCGCAGATCTTTTGCCTCTTGAATAGCAGTGACTTTAGGATCCCAACTTTTAGGAAGGGATCTTAGTATTTTATTTACGAGTTCAAAATCCGAAAAACTTTTTCCGAGTCCTTTTAGACCGTTGACGACATCCGTGAAACGGGTAAACATGTCGCCAATGGTTTCACTCGGTTTCATTCGGAAAAGTTCAAAAGAATGCAGCTGCAGATTGATTTTTGACTCTTTCACTCTACTTGTGCCCTCGTGGGTCACTTCAAGTGTGTGCCAAATATCAAATGCAGTTTCGCAAGTTGAAACACGATTAAACTCGTTTTTATCAAGTGCGCAAAATAAGGCATTCATAGCCTTTGCATTAAGAGCGAAAGCCTTCTTTTCCAACTCATTCCAATCGATCATTGGAAGAGAAGACTTTGAAAATCCGTTTTCAACAAGGTTCCACAGTTCAAAATCCATAGAGATAAGAAAGATCCTCATTCGGGTCTTCCAGTAGGTGTAGTCCGTTCCACTGAACATGGGTGGACGTGTAATAGAATGCCCCTCTTGGTTTCCGGCGTATGCCATCTCTCTTGGGATTTAATCCTTTAGAGAGTTAACCTCGCTCTGATACCAATTGTTAGGATCGAGAGCACTAAGAGGGGCGGGGGGTGAATTAGTGCAGCGGAAATCTTACAGCAATTTAAAAACGAAAGCTGCGTTCATCCGATAAAAAACGATTTCGATATAAAAGCAGAATCACAGTGCAGTTTGCGTCTAAGCGCAGTTTGCGTCTAAGCGCAGTTTGCCTCTAAACACAGTTTGTGTCTAAGCGCAGTTTGCGTCTAAGCACAGTTTGCGTCTAAACGCAGTTTTACGTCTAAACGCAGTTTTGCGTCTAAACGCAGTTTTACGTCTAAACGCATTTTTACGTCTAAACGTAGTTTTACGTCTAAACGCAGTTTTGCGTCTAAACGTAGTTTTACGTCTAAACGCAGTTTTACGTCTAAACGCAGTTTTGCGTCTAAACGCAGTTTTACGTCTAAATGTAATTTTACGTCTAAATGTAGTTTTGCGTCTTAAAAGCAGTTTTGAACCTTGAAAAGCGTTTTACGTAGAAAGCAATTTGCAGTTATAAATGGAATCTGAATGTAAGCGTAAGCTGCAATGTGAAGATCGTACGAAAACACGATTTACGTTTGAATGCAGATTCTGAAAGATCAGAGCTTAGAAACTTGTTCGTAAAGGCGCAGAGGGCAGTAGCAATGTAGGAGGTTTGTAGTAATGATAAAGTGCTCAAAGTAAAAGCAAACCAGAGATTTAGAGTGGTTCGGTCAGTCTTGACCTACTCCACTTTTGGGTTCCTCCTCCGACGAGGTCACCGACGTCAACTAGCTGCCTTCCTTCAATGGGCGAAGGCTAACTGCCCTTTTACAGTTTCTCTCCTTTTGACAGGCTCAGGAGACAACCTTTACAGATCCTTTCTCTCCTCTCTTTACAACTCAAGACTTGAAGAACAGAAGGAGGAGAACTTTAGGACTTTACACAAATTTGAGCTCTTAGAATCACTGAAAAGATCAAGAATTCGGTGTGGATCTGTATCTTTTCAGTGCTGAATGGGTGGGGTATTTATAGGCCCCAACCCAGTTCAAATTTGGAGCTCAAAACGATCAAATCGATCAAATCCCAGAATTCTGGGATCAGGCGGTTGCACCTCTTGACTAGAGAGGTGGCACCACCTGGCAGAGCTCGACGACTGAGCTCAGGCGATTGCTCCTCTCTGCCAGAGCTCGAAGACTGAGCTCGATGGTTGCATCACCTGGCAGAGCTCGAAGACTGAGCTCAGTGTTTGCACCGCCTGGCAGAGCTCGAAGTCTGAGCTTGGTGGTTGCATCACCTGGCAGAGCTCGAAACTGAGCTCAGGCTGATGCACCTCTCTGCCAGAGCTCGAAGACTGAGCTCAGTGGTTGCATCACCTGGCAGAGCTCGAAACTGAGCTCAGGCTGATGCACCTCTCTGCCAGAGCTCGAAGACTGAGCTCGGTGGTTGCACCGCCTGGCAGAGCTCGAAACTTGAGCTCTGGCGGTGCTACCTCTTGACAAAGGAGGTTGCACCGCCCAGTCTAGCTCGAAGACTGAGCTCTGGGCGGTTGCACCTCCTGGCTGGGGCGGTTGCACCGCCCAGTCTAGCTGGGAGACGCAGCCCTGGCGGTTGCACCTCCTGGCTAGGGCGGTTGCACCGCCTGGTGCAATCAGGGTCCGAATGGTTCGCTCCATTCGGCCCAATTTGAATCTTTTCAGGGGCCCAATTGCCCCAAGATTAAGCTAATGGGATCACCTCCCATTTGCAAGCTTAATCATCGTGCTAACTACGATTAATTCTAAGACAACTTCTACAGCTTTGCTCCGATGCGTCAATCGCTTCTTCCGGCGAGTTTCCGGCGAACTTCCGTCGATCATCCGATAAACCCTCGGTGATCCTTCTGCGGACATCCGGCATACTCCTGGACTTTGCGACGATCCACTTGGCGAGTTCCGACGAGCTTCGCTTAGCAAGCTTCTGGACTTCTCGGATCTGTTCTCGCTGAACCTCCGACGACCGTCCGAACTTCCGTCGAACTCTCGAACTCCCAACGTGATCATGATCTTGACTCCGGCGCAACACCTGCTGCTTGTCTTACTCTCATCGTAGTTAATCCTGCACACTTATCTCAACACATAGATTAGATAACAAATGACAATTGACTTCATCATCAAAATCCGAGATTCAACACAATGAAGCCATACTTAATGTCTTAATGAAAATATTAAGAGATTTGATATCATGCTTAATGAGTTCCTATTTCAAAATTATACATGATGATTTTTATGATTTATGGCTTGTTGATCCTTGTCATGATGAAATTTAATTTTTTGGTTTTGAAACGATAATGAATGTTTTTATTTAGCAAAGGCATGCTTGTATGAAATAAAAAGGGCAATATATTTCTTGAAAATTTCTTAATTCCTATGTTATGAATTTTTGAACCATGAAATTGATTTTGATTTTTCATTAATGAATCCATGTATATTATGCTTTTGTGAATCTCATGGATTATGAAAATGATTTAAATTTAATGGATTTTATCGAAATGATCTTGAATTCTCATGATTTATAACTTGAAAATTCGTTTTATAAATCAAGATTGTCTACTATGATTCTTTCTTTTCGCCATTTGAGTTATCCAAAAAGAATCATAATATGTTTTTTGATATTCACAATTTGTCTTCATGATTTGTATATCTCATCATAAAAAATCTCTTGATATTTTTTATGATGATATGAAATTATGCATAAAATACTCATAAATTTATGTTGACGCAAACAAATGAGAAGTTATGATCATGCATGATAAGATGTAATATAATTTGACATTTATATACCATCATGATTTGAAATGCTATGATTTGTTACCAAAATGATGTATCATAAATGCTTGAATATCATGTATGATATGCCCATAGTGATTGATTTATTTGTGTCATTCATGAAGTAAGGATACAAATGTAAGGTTTTGAAATTATGTATGTTTTAATTTGAAAAAATAATGATATACAAATAAGATTGATACTTTACCTTTATCATTATTTAGAAATTGCTATAAAGAAAAAATAATTACATAATTATATTTTTCCCTTCTTTTTGACAATGACATAGGGAGAGTAAATTTTGCTAGATTGCTAGCTAGCTTGCATACTTCAAGAAGAAGCAAAAAACTTGCTCATCTCAAAAGATGCAAAAATCTTGTCAACTTTCATATGTGTAAAATTTGCTAGCTTACAAATTGCAAGGAGAAGAACTTGATATCTTGAACATCACCAAAAATTTGCTACCTTATATGATGTAAAATTTGCTAGAGTTGCTAGCTTGTAATCGAAAGAGAAGCAAAGAGTTGCTATCTCAAAAGAAGCAAAAGTGCTATCTTACCTATCTCAAGAAGCAAATTATTCTAAACTTATACATCTTTAATTATTATTAGCTTGAATAATGAGAAAACAGGAAATTATGTTTATTATGCAATGACTCGAACTTGTTTGTCTAAAACACTTGATAATTGAACTTCTCCTTTTTGTTGATGACAAAGGGGGAGAAGTATGTTGATGTTATGCATGATTTTATCATAACATGTTTGCTTAGATTTTTGAATCGAAGAGTTATATGCCATGATAGGGGGAGTTTGTTTAAACTCCAGTAGTTAAGTTTAACTCTGTTATTAATTGGTTGTCATCATCAAAGAGGGGGAGATTGTTAAATCTCGGATTTTGATAATGAAACCAATTGATAAGTGTTTATGATTTGATCTGTATTTTTAGTGATGCAGAATGCTTCGATCAGAATGAGACAATTAAAGCAGGAAGAATCATGTTGGGCCGGAGGAAAACATGTTAGATGATTGGTCGTTGGGCTAGAGGATCGGTCAATGTATCAACAGAAGACTTCGGGCCATGGATTTGGGCATCAGGCCAAGAAGAGCAGATATTGTGCTAAGGATATCAGAGTTACAAAGTCAATTGGCCGATTGGGCAATAGATCGCAAGAGAGGACGATGCGCCGAAGAATCGGATGAAGCGTCGATGGACCAATAACATGCTAGACAACATGATTCATACTTAGTAATAATTGTCTAGATCGAAGTATGTTTTTACATATGCAAGATTAACTACAATATCAAGGCATAAAGCAAAATGAAGTCCCAAAGTCAAGGACGCAATTTTGTTGGGAGTTCGAGAGTTCGTCGGAAGTCCGGACATTCGTCGGAAGTCCGAACATTCGTCGGAAGTTCTATCGAAATTGGCCGAGAAGTCTCAGAGCTTGCCAGAGAAGCTCAACAGAACTCGCCAAGAAGATCGTCGTGAATTCCAGGAGCTTGCCGGGAGTCTGTTGGAATATTACCGAGAGATCGTCGGAAGTTCACCGGAAGATCGTCGAAAGCTCGCTAGAAGAAACCAAGACTTACGGACTTGTTTAGCTTAAGTATATCTTAGATTTTGTAGTTAGCATGTAATTGAGTTTAGAATTGGGCCAACTCAATTATGGGCTAGTTGGGCCAATGTAAGGACTGTGTTGGGCCCAATAAGAGGCCCAAATAATAACCCAAGAGGTGACACCATCGTGGCATAGTCTTCAAGACTGTGTTAGGCAGTGGTACTACTAGTCTGGGCAGTGGTACCACCCAATGGCCAGTGCCAGGCGGTGGTACCGCCAGACTGGGCGATGGTACCACCCAGTGCAGTGTCAGACTAACACTGGCAGTGGTACTGTGTTAGGACTCTAGCTTGGAGAGTCCTAATTGAGAGGGACATTCTGTTAGGACTCTATCTAGGAGAGTCCTAATTGAGAGGGGCATTCATGTAGGAGGTGTTTTCTTAGAGAAGAATTAGGAGTTGTAAGGGAATAGGAGTCTTGACTAGGAGTCCTATTAGGAGTTGGTTAGAAGTAAGAGTATTAAGTAGGAGTCCTATTAGGAGTTAGGGTTTAGAAGCCCTATAAATAGCCATGTATTCCTTCTCTTTTGATAAGCAATAGATTAATCTTTTCTGCAGCCTTTGAGCAGCAACTTGAAGGAAGGAACCCCTATAGAGTTCCAAGGAGGCCGATCCCCTAAAGAGATCAACCCCAAGTTTAGAATCTGCAAGGGTTCTAACACCTGGTATCAGAGTAGTGTTCTTGGTGTCTCGCTGCCCTTCCACAGCCATCCATCAACCCTCCACAACCATCCAAAGCAATTCCCACAATTGCTTAAAAGATCGTCGTCGAATTTCGCCGTCATCTCCACCATCACGGATCATCCTTTGATCTCCCCGTGAATTACAATAGGTTCTGGTTTTCTACCTTACTGCTGCTGTAATTTAGTTATCCTTATTCGAAAATCCCAAAAAAAAAGTTATCCTTTATTGCTGCATAAAATTTTCGTCACAAAGTTTTCATCTCTACGACGAAAGATACATTGCAGAATTCCAACCGCATAGCACCATCTTTTTGATCTTGTTACTGTACTTTTTCAATCCAAATTTCTATGAAATTTTTATGACATCTTTGACACTTCCTAACAGCAGATTTCCCTTTGGTTTATTCAAAAAATTCTCAATATCAACCATTGATCTTTTATGTCTAATATGCTATACTTGAAAATCTGCACTATAAAATTTCAGCCGCATAGCACTGTTTGTTTGATCTTGATACTATATTGTTTCTATCCAAATCTCTACGAAATTTTTATGGTAGCTTTGACACTTCCAAACAGTGGATTTCCCTTTGGTTTCATAAAAAAATTCTCAATATAAACCACTGATCTTTTACATCCAATCTGCTATACTTAAAAATCTGTGCTGCAGAAAATTTCAACCGCATATTGTTGCCTTAACCCATCTATTTGCAATCTTTTTTGAATGAAATTTCTTATACACTTCATAGATCTTCTTGGCTTCCATCTAAGATTGATCTATTGAGGAATTCATCTATAAAAACGATTTTGTGTTGCTACAAATTTTCATCGTAAATCGCTGAAATTTTTCGACAAGAATTCTGCTACCGCAACTTGCACCAATTTCCTTGCTGTTAAACTGCCGAAATTTTCTTGATTAAATTAGACATCCTTTCTGTCATATAAACTGTGATTTTACTGTCAATTCCCTCCTCAATTCTCTTATGTTTTTGGTGAAAATTTCATTGAGAAACCGTTGTTTCTTCGACGACAGTTCTGCTCTTACGAGACAGCACATACTTGTTGTAACTTCTACTAATTTCTATCAAACCTTTGCTGCCATCTACCACAGACCCGAAACTTTATCCATAGCCCTAAAACCCCATCAAACCACACCCTCAAATTACACCTAAAATAGCAATAAAACAAGCCTAAATCGTAGCCTACATCCACCAATCCACCAACCCTTTCGACCATCACCTCTCTCAACCAATACATGCCTTTAACCCAACAACAAAAGAGGGATCTTAATATCACAGATTTGAATACATATACTATGGTATCTAAGGAGGCAATCAATGCTAAATTTGAAGCCTTGGAGGCACGAATGGAGGATAAGATTCAGACGCTCTTTACCGAACTCAGATTGGGCCGACCACTAATCCCAAAGAAATCACATCAAGGAGAGAGCTTTGCCCAATCGCACCAAGCCTGAAGAGATGACTTCCAAGGGAGGGGAGGCTCTATGATCGATCCCAACTATCTACGCATGAGGGTGGACTTCCCTATATGGGAAGAAGGAGACCCAATTGGTTGGATCTCACGCGCGGAGCGATATTTTCGATACCATAAAACCGTGGATGCATCTATGGTGAAAATTACAGCTATACATCTTGAAGGGGATGCTATACAGTGGTTTGACTAGTTTGAACATACTTATGGACTCCTTTCATGGCGACAATTCAAAGAAGGACTGCTGATCCGCTTCAGACCAACCGATTACGAGAATATTGACGGACAACTAGCAAAGATCCGACAAACCTCTACCATTCAAGAGTACCAAACCACGTTTGAAAGGTTATCTAATCAAACTCATGATTGGTCTCAAAAATAGCTATTGAGGACCTTCATTGAGGGCTTGAAGCTGGAGATCCGAGGGAAGTTAAAGAGCGACAACCGTATACGCTTATGGCAGCCATCTCTTTTGCACGACATCAAGAGGAGCAATTGAACCATGAAGCTTGGAGGACTAGGGTCGCTACTCAACCAGTAATATTGAAGCCCTTAGCCCCCCCTACTATCGACCAAGTCCCTACACCAAAGAGGTTAACAAGAGAAGAGCTTCGGGAGCGATATGCGAAGGGGTTATGTTGGCATTATGACGGGCCGTGGAGTCGTGAGCATCGTTGTAGTAAAGGAAGACTTTTTATCATTGAACCAAGAAGAGGTCATTGAACATCTAGAAGAGAGCATTGAACATAAAGAAGAAGATCTAGAAGAAGAGCCACAACCGACCAATGTTACGGTACATGCACTAGCCGGCTACTCAAACCCACAAACGATGAAAGTTGGAGGCCTTCTCAAACAAGAACCGATCACTGTTTTCATCGACATGGGCAGCACTAATAATATCCTAAACAGTAAGGTTGCTATCCGAATGGCATTACCTATCGAGAATCGGTGCAGGCTTGATGTTAAGGTCACCGACAGACGGATTTTGATGTGTGATCGTAGGCGCCCGCAAGAGAAACTATTGTTGTAGGACCAAGAGATAATTGCAGATTTCTTCCTTCTCCCTCTTGATAATCATAAGGCCATGCTTAGAATTAAATGGTTGACAACATTAGGTGATTTTTCTTGGAATTTTATGCAACTAATTATAAAATTTTACAGTAAGGAAAAACAGGTGATACTGCACGGGAAACGTGAGGGCGACGTAACGACGATCTGCACACAACAAATGGAGAAGGTTTTGCATAAAGTATGCAGCGGCTTTTTGATACAACTTGAGTAGCAAACTAAAGGAGAGTCAATAGAATTTGAAGATCCAAACCTATTTCCTTTGCTTGCTGAATTTTCAGATATATTTGACGAGTCGCACAACCTACCTCTTACTCGTCGGCATGATCATTGTATAATGATTTTTCCAGTCAAATCTCCAGCAAATACTCAGCCATATCGGTATCCACATCTCTAGAAGGATGAAATAGAAAGGATTTTAAAAGAGATGCTTGAAACAGGAGTTATTCGGCCAAGTTACAACCTCTACTTTTCACCGGTGCTACTTGTACGCAAGAAGGACGGAACATGGCGAATATGCGTTGATTATCGAGCTCTCAATGGCATAACCATCAAGAACAAATACCTTATTCCAATAGCAGATGAATTACTAGATGAAAGGAAGCACAAATCTTCACAAAGCTGGACCTTCGATCCGGGTAGTATCAAATACGAGTGTATGAAGAAATCATACCGAAAATCGCCTTTCGAACACACAACGGCCACTACGAATTTTTACTTTCTTTAACAAAAGGTGAAATATCTTGGGCATATCATATCAGAGGAAGGTGTGATAGTGGACACTTTCAAAATTGGAGCAATGCAAAACTGGCTGACCCCGAGGAACATAAAATTGCTACATGGCTTTCTGGGTTTAACAGGCTACTACTGCAAGTTCGTGAAAAACTATGGAGAGATCAGTGCACCACTTACTTCTTTACTGAAAAAAGATGTCTTCCAATGGTCGGACAGAGCCTCCGCTACATTCGACAAACTTAAGGTAGCAATGACGACGACGCTAGTGCTAGCACTACCAGATTTCAACCGACCCTTCATCATTAAGGCTGATGCATCTGGAGATAGAATGAGAGACGTTCTCATGCAATATGGTCGACCACTCACATACATTAGCAAGACATTGTCTCCCCCCTATCAAAACATGTTAACATATGATAAGGAGATGCTCGTCATTGTGCACGCAGCAACGAGGTGGAGATCGTACTTGATCAGGCGATACTTTCAAATCAAGACCGACCATGAAAGCCTAAAATATCTCTTGGAGCAGAAGATATTTTCCCGCGAGCAGCAAAAATGGGTAATAAAAATTCTTGGATTTGATTATGAAATAACTTACAAAAGGTGGAAAGAGAATGTTGTTGCAGATGCACTTTCGTAGCTACTTGAGCAAGCTGAATTTTCGATCGTTTTACTTCCAACCAGTGACTTCCTTGAGGATATTAAGATGGAATGACAGGAAGATTCGGAGACCAGTAAGATAAAAAAAAAATTAGAGGAAGCACCAAGCTCCGTGGCTCATTACAATCGGGACTCAAAAGAATTATGCTATAAGGGATGCATTGTGCTTGTGATAAATACTACTTGCATCTTCAAGAGCAGATTTTGGATAAGGTTATTCCATATGTAGGGTACTAAATTGAAATGGAGTACGATATATCACCCACAAACCAACAGCTAGACGGAAGTTTTAAATAGGTGCTTGGAGACAGCCCAAAGCCACCCACCAAATATGACTACCCAAAGAGAACTCCAGACCCAGCCAAGTTCCATTATTGATCGACGGATCATGACTCGACGACGACGACCCACTAATAAAGTGCTAATACAGTGGGCGAACCTACCAATAGAAGATGCCACTTGGGAGAACTATGACGTCTTGAAGATCAAATTCCCAGAATTCACGAATCATCAGCCTTGAGGACAAGGCTGATTTGAAGAGGGCGGGTCTGTTAGGACTCTAGCTTGGAGAGTCCTAATTGAGAAGGACATTCTGTTAGGACTCTATCTAGGAGTGTCCTAATTGAGAGGGGCATTCATGTAGGAGGTGTTTTCTTAGAGAAGAATTAGGAGTTGTAAGGGAATAGGAGTCTTGACTAGGAGTCCTATTAGGAGTTGGTTAGAAGTAAGAGTATTAAGTAGGAGTCCTATTAGGAGTTAGGGTTTAGAAGCCCTATAAATAGCCATGTATTCCTTCTCTTTTGATAAGCAATAAATGAATCTTTTCTGCAGCCTTTGAGCAGCAACTTGAAGGAAGGAACCCCTATAGAGTTCCAAGGAGACCGATCCCCTAAAGAAATCAACCCCAAATTTAGAATCTGCAAGGGTTCTAACATACTGCCCAGCATAGGTGGTGGTACCACCCGAACCCAGGAAACCGAGGATGAGATATTTTTAGGCTCCATGTATGAATCAACTTGAGGCTTATAAATACCCCTCTCATCCCTGGTTAACACACACAAGCATAGAGAGTTTTAAAGTGGGAAAATACTGTAAAAATCACTTGAGAAATCCCTCCTCTATCTTAACCTTAGAGTTCTATTTAGAGAGGAGTGTGTGTGCTTGTAAAGGTTGTCTCATAAACTTGTGAAAAGGAGAAGAGGGGTGTAAAAGATAGTTGGTCTTTGCTTGTTAAAGGAAGACCGATGGTGGATGCCGGTGGCCTCGGCGGAAGAGGAATTAGCGAAGTGGATGTAGGTCACGACGATCGAACCACTCTAAAATCTGGTTTGCATTTTACTTTAAGCAATTTATCTTTATTGCAAACCTCTTTAATAGCTTACTGCTTTCAATACATTTATGAATGTATTTCAAGTTAGGTTTCCGAAATCGGTTTTCAACGTACGAAGAAATTTCCATAACCAACGTAATTTTTACCGCTGCACTAATTCACCCCCTCTTAGTGCCGACTCTTTTCCTAATAACCCCCACATACTCCTCAACTAGTTGGCTCTACTGAACGCAAACATCAATATATCGTAGAAACTGGTCTCACACTTCTACATCAAGCCTCCATGCCAACAACCTTTTGGTCTACAGCCTTTCAAACTACCGTCTACCTTATTAATCGTTTGCTCAGTCCAGTTCTCCAATACTAGTCTCCATTTAAAAAATTATTTTCTAAATCCCTAAACCTTAAAAAACTCAGAATATTTGATTGTTTATGTTATCCGTTGCTACGTTCCTATGCCCCATATAAGATAGCGCCAAGATCTAAACCTTGCATCATCATAGGATATTCTCTTGAATATAATGCCTTTCGGTGCTATGAATCAAAAACTCAAAAAGTCTTTATTTCATGTTATATTGTTTTTGCTAGTCACACGTGCCATCACTCACATAATTAGCTTATTGGGCATCTATGACTGGCAATCTCCCACTTGGCCTAAAGCCAATCACCTATGTCTGATCCCCATCAGACCCCTATGACGCTCAAAGACAATTTGAGACAATGGCTTTGTTCGTAGATCTGTAATGTTATCTTTGGATGAAACTCTTTCCACTAATACATCTCCTCGTGTCACGATCTCTCTGATCATGTGGAACCTCCTCAGAACATGCTTAAATTTCTAATGAGACCTGGGTTCCTTCGCTTGAGCAATCGCCCTGTTGTTGAAACAATATAAGGGAATCTGCTCCTCACTACCAGATAGGACTCTCAGATCTGTGATGAACTTCTTCATCTAGACTCCCTCCTTTGCTGCCTTTGCTGCAACAATGCACTCCGCCTCTGTGGTCGAGTCAGCAATAGTATCTTGCTTAGAACTTTTCCAACACACTGCTCCTCCATTCAAGGTATACACATACCCTGAATTTGACTTACTATCATCGACATCGGACTGAAAACTCGAGTCCGTATAGCCTTCAACCCTAAGGCTACTACCTCCATATACTAGTAAAAGATCCTTAGTCATTCTCAAGTACTTAAGCATACACTTTACTACTTTCTAGTGCTCTAAGCTTGGATCCGCCTGATACGTGTGATAGGGCGTATTTTGGCCCTATGTGAACCACCAACAGACGCTGCAGGCCGACATGACATCATACACCTCTAGAAGCGTGGGGTGCACGCCACGTTAAGCTCCAACAGTGCGATTGTGCGGCCTGACCACCCCAAGAGCTGGGGGTGGTGCCGTCTGCTGTTAGGGCAGTGCCATATGATGCCGCTCAAGCACCCCCAAAGATGCCATCTCATCAGAGAGGTTGTTTCGCCCCCAGAGTCAACGGCCATGCTGGACCAGGGCCTGACCAATTCCCGCACGCAGGTATAAATACCCCCCACCCGATCCAGGAAAAGGGAGAGGAAGAAAAAAAGGGAAAAAAGCCCAATCCAACTTGCTCGTCGGAGGGGCCAAAGTCGGGACACACCCGACGAAGGCCTTTTTGTAGGGAGGTGATCGTCATCAAGCCGCAAGCGCCTTCACCCTGAAGTCATCTCCTAATACGTAGAGGAGGGCGACCTAGTGGCTCGAATCCGACAGGTGTCAGTCTCGTCTCCCGTTCCAAAGAGGAGCCCGTGTGGCGAGGAAGGTCGCCATCTATCCTAGAGACGAGCGGACATGTCTTCCCACAAATGGAGTTCGGGGTCGGCGGACCTTGGAAAGTCAACCCTCGCATTCCCACCAGAAGTTCCCGACATTGGCGCATGGGTCTAACCGTGCTGACTCATCAATCACGATACCTTTGTTAACTAACAGATTAGCGCTAGAAGGAGGGCCCATATCGTAGAAACAATTGGCAAGAACGCGTCCCAGGAGGGAGCTCCCGACCGACCTCTCTTCCGCTAAGCCAGAAGGACAAGCCCTCTCCACCCCTACGGATGGAAGGATTCCGGCTTCAACGCCTGATCGTTACTAGCACTTGTTCAACGACCTGGGATTGTCACCCTCGGGGCTTGCCCTAGGGGGCCCGGGCGTGACGCCCGAGGCGTTCCTTAGCCTAACTAAGCAAGTAAAGACCATGGCAGGCATGATGCACACACTCGCCCTGGTCATCCCCCAACTCGGGCGGCCCCCGACGCCCCCGACTGATCCGGCCCGGCAACCCCCGAACGGGAAACAACTCGGGGTTGGGGCAGCCTCTGGGCGAGCAAAGGACCCAAGGGGTCCTCCCGAGCAGAATGCGCGCGCAACTTGCCGAGCCACCCCATCTCATCTGGAGCCCGACACTATATCGTCTGACTCGACGGACGACTCACTCAGAGCCCAGTTGTCCCAGGTCAATCAGCGCTTAGACACACTCCAGTGTGAGCTTCGGAGATCACGTAGTGAGCCCAGCGAGGGTGCTCCAATTTGCTCTCGACAGGTGACCCGCTAGCGCCAAAACCGAAACCGAGCTTAATCGCTCAGCCCCCAGGTTCATCTGCTGCCCAAGTCGCTCTAGTTTACTCCCGACAGGCGACTCACCAGGACCGAAATTGGAACCAAGCTTAATCGCTCGGCCCTTAGGTTCATTTTTTATAAGACCCTAAAGTCTTATCGTCGCTCTAATACCAAATGATAAGACCTTAAAGTATTATCGTCACTCTGATACCAAATGGTAAGACCCTAAAGTCTTATCGTAATAGAAATATAAGAAATGATAGAAAAAGGGATGAAATAGAGGGAATGATAATGATCGTTTCGAGGGGATCGGCCTCCTTGATCGCTTCGAGGGGATCGGCCTCCTAGGGTTTGTCCATAGAGTGGAATAACATTTTATTGATTGATTGATTTATTGATTTAAAGAAAGGGTTACATCGCTATTTATAGAGTTTCACCTAAAGTCCACTAGGACTTGAACTCTTAATAATAAATAAATATTAAATAAACCTCTACTTGACTCTAACTAAACTAAATAGACTCAATAAACAACCGAACTAAATAGACTCAATAAGCATTATTCAAAAGCTCAGAAAAAGGGTCCTAATAGTTCATCTCTCTTCAAATCAGCCTTGTCCTCAAGGCTGAGCAACATCAATATCGGGGAGCTTCTCTTTCAGCACTTCAATTATAGCCTGTCTACAACACATCACAATCCGTTGATCAAGTAAGTATGATATCCACTTTTTGACAGTGTAAGCAATAAGTAAGTCTTTCAGTGTAGTAATCGTTGCAAGAAACTTCTGGCCATGTATAATCAATTTTATCTTTGAACCTTTGCTATCACAAGTGAAAATCCGTCCATCAACGATCTTTACTTCGAATCTATCATAGTTTTCAATGTGGTGAGCCAATCGGTCAATAGTCTCACTGTCCATAAAATTATTAGTGCTACCAGTATCAATCAAAACTATAATAGGCTAATGCTCTAGAGTTCCGCCAACTTCCATAGTTTGCGGGTTAGAGTAGTCGGCTAATATATGCATTGTATATACGGTAGGTTCAACGTCTTCATTAGAATTTATACCTTCATGATTGGAGTCCAACTCTTCTACTTTCGGTTCCTCTCCAATTGGCTCAATCATCATATGTTGCCCTTGTTTACATTGGTGCTCCATACTCCACTTTTCATCATAGTACAAACCCTTTGCTGAATTTTTCTTGAGTTCTTCTTGGGTTAGTCCTCGGGTGTCAAGGCTTTGGTTGGGAATAGATGGGGTGGGTGGCTTACTGATCATCTAACTGTTGTCACTTTTGTTTCTATGATTTTCCCTATTGATTTTTTTCTCATGTAGATGTGCGAATGAGATCGCAGCTATCATAGTGCGGGGTTGACGAGCCTTAACTTCACACTAGATCTCTAGAATAAGCCCTTCAATAAATGTATCCAGAAGTTATCGTTCCGATCAATCTCTAACTTGATTTGACAATCTTTCAAACCTACTCTGATATTCCAACACTGTAAAAGTCTGACAAATTTTGGCAAGCTGTCCATCCACCTTCATGTATGAGTAGATTGTGTCACAATCTTGAGGCCCTTTAACAATATTTTCATATCTGTTCAACATAGAACTTGAGCTCTTATCTTGTTGAAATTTGCCGAGGCTCTCCAATTGGCTCTTTTTGAAATTATTAAGTGTTTCTTGCAGCCAATTCTTAATTCTAATTTCCAATGCTTTCATTTGTGCTTTCATTGAGTTATCGGTAGCCATTTTGCAAGACTACAAATCTGTAATCTCAACTCCTATTTCTGGTGTCAAGACTAGGGTATAAATCACTGCCCTACTCTGTGCTGTTGTTATGATACAATCGGTGGTAGCACTATTGGAATGAAGGGTTGCTGTGAGGATGCGGGGATGTAGCTGCATTCACTACATGTGAGGCAATGATGCTTGCTGTGGTCGCTGCGTGGAGGGATCGCTACTGCTGAAGGCTGGGAGGCAGCGATGGTGGTGTGGCTGGGGGCAGCATCGCCAAGGGCCTATTGCTGCAGTGGTTGCGATGGTGTGGATAGAAGGCAGCGTTGCTCTGTCTCTACCGTACTACGGAAGGAGGCGTTGGTGATGCTGAGGGATCGCGTGCGGTTAAGGACGTGACGGTGCCATTGAAGCGGCCGAGGTTGAGAAGAGGAGTCGGTGCATGCGTCGTCAAGGTTGAAGTGGCCGCACAAGAGCTTGCTGCGTGTGCTATTGGAGGGCGGTTGCGGTGGTGTTGCCGAGGTTGAGGCTGCAGTGGAAAATAGGAATCGATGGTGGCAGGCTAGGTGGCGAGCGGCGTCGTCACTGGCTGGCCAGCAATGACAACGGTGGTGGCAACTGGCATTTGCAGCAGCAAGAGGATTGCCTTGTTTTGGTCACCAAGGGGGCAAAGCAAGGGAGAGTGGCGGCGGTCGTTCTCACCGGAGCCAGGGGAAGTGACGACTGGGAGGCGAGCGGCAGTCACCGCACGGTGGCTGGCAGCGGGGGTGGGTCGGCTAGAAGGCGATGATGCTCGAGGCACAGCTGCGATCAACGAGGGGCTGCGGCAATCGGCGACTGCAGTTGCAACCCAAGAGGGGGGGGGGGGGGGGGGGTGGGGCCTTAGTTAGGGTTGTGGTTGGGAGACGAGCGGCGGTGATGGAGCGGCCTAGAAGCAGTAGCGGCGGTGGGAAGAAGTTGCCTTGAAGTGGTGGTGGGGAAGAAGGGAAGCAAGGTTGCGGCGGGCTGCACTAAGGATTGTTGCTCTGATACCAAATGATAAGACCCTAAGGTCTTTGTTGAATCTCGGATTTTGATGATGAAGTCAATTGTCATTTGTTATCTAATCTATGTGTTGAGATAAGTGTGCAGGATTAACTACGATGAGAGTAAGACAAGCAGTAGGTGTTGCGCCGGAGTCAAGATCATGATCACGTTGGGAGTTCGACGGAAGTTCGGACGGTCGTCGGAGGTTCAGCGAGAACAGATCCGAGAAGTCCAGAAGCTTGCCAAGCGAAGCTCGTTGGAACTCGCCAAGTGGATCATCGCAAAGTCCAGGAGTATGCTGGATGTCCGCAGAAGGATCACCGAGGGTTTATCGGATGATCGACGGAAGTTCGCCGGAAACTCGCCGGAAGAAGCGATTGACGCATCGGAGCAAAGCTGCAGAAGTTGTCTTAGAGTTAATCGTAGTTAGCACGATAATTAAGCTTGAAAATGGGAGGTGATCCCATTAGCTTAATCTTGGGGCAATTGGGCCCCTGAAAAGATTCAAATTGGGCCGAATGGAGCGAACCATTCGGACCCTGATTGCACCAGGCGGTGTAACCGCCCTAGCCAGGAGGTGCAACCGCCAGGGCTGCGTCTCCCAACTAGACTGGGCGGTGCAACCGCCCCAGCCAGGAGGTGCAACCGCCCAGAGCTCAGTCTTCGAGCTAGACTGGGTGGTGCAACCTCCTCTGTCAAGAAGTAGCACCGCTAGAGCTCAAGTTTCGAGCTCTGCCAGGCGGTGCAACCACCGAGCTCAGTCTTCGAGCTCTGGCAGAGAGGTGCATCAGCCTGAGCTCAGTTTCGAGCTCTGCCAGGTGATGCAACCACCGAGCTCAGTCTTCGAGCTCTGGCAGAGAGGTGCATCAGCCTGAGCTCAGTTTCGAGCTCTACCAGGTGATGCAACCACCGAGCTCAGACTTCGAGCTCTGCCAGGCGGTGCAAACACTGAGCTCAGTCTTCGAGCTCTGCCAGGTGATGCAACCATCGAGCTCAGTCTTCGAGCTCTGGCAGAGAGGAGCAATCGCCTGAGCTCAGTCGTCGAGCTCTGCCAGGTGGTGCCACCTCTCTAGTCAAGAGGTGCAACCGCCTGATCCCAGAATTCTGGGATTTGATCGATTTGATCGTTTTGAGCTCCAAATTTGAACTGGGTTGGGGCCTATAAATACCCCACCCATTCAGCACTGAAAAGATACAGATCCACACCGAATTCTTGATCTTTTCAGTGATTCTAAGAGCTCAAATTTGTGTAAAGTCCTAAAGTTCTCCTCCTTCTGTTCTTCAAGTCTTGAGTTGTAAAGAGAGGAGAGAAAGGATCTGTAAAGGTTGTCTCCTGAGCCTGTCAAAAGGAGAGAAACTGTAAAAGGGCAGTTAGCCTTCGCCCATTAAAGAAAGGCAGCTAGTTGACGTCGGTGACCTCGTCGGAGGAGGAAGCCAAAAGTGGAGTAGGTCAAGACTGACCGAACCACTCTAAATCTCTGGTTTGCTTTTACTTTGAGCACTTTATCATTACTGCAAACCTCCTACATTGCTACTGCCCTCTGCGCTTTTACGAACAAGTTTCTAAGCTCTGATCTTTCAGAATCTGCATTCAAACGTAAATCGTGTTTTCGTACGATCTTCACATTGCAGCTTACGCTTACATTCGGATTCCATTTATAACTGCAAATTGCTTTCTACGTAAAACGCTTTTCAAGGTTCAAAACTGCTTTTAGACGCAAAACTACATTTAGACGTAAAATTACGTTTAGACGTAAAACTACGTTTAGACGCAAAACTGCGTTTAGACGTAAAACTGCGTTTAGACGTAAAACTGCGTTTAGACGCAAAACTGCGTTTAGACGTAAAACTACGTTTTGACGTAAAACTGCGTTTAGATGTAAAACTGCGTTTAGACGCAAAACTGCGTTTTGACGTAAAACTGCGTTTAGACGCAAACTATGCTTAGACGCAAACTGCGCTTAGACGCAAACTGTGTTTAGAGGCAAACTGCGCTTAGACGCAAACTGCGATTAGACGCAAACTGCACTGTGATTCTGCTTTGATATCGAAATCATTTTTTATCGGATGAACGCAGCTTTCGTTTTTTAAATTGATGTAAGATTTCCGCTGCACTAATTCACCCCCCCCCCCTCTTAGTGCTTTCGATCCTAACAGAGGGCCACTCTATTACACATCCACCCATGTTCAATGGGACAGACTACACCTATTGGAAGACCCGAATGAGGATCTTCCTTATTTCAATGGATTTTGAACTTTGGAATCTTGTCAAAAATGAATTTTCGAAGTCTTCTCTTCCAATGATCGATTGGAATGAATTGGAGAAGAAGACTTGCGCTCTTAATGCAAAGGCTATGAATGCCTTATTTTATGCGCTTGATAAAAATGAGTTCAATCGTGTTTCAGTTTATGAAACCGCATTTGATATTTGGCATACACTCGAAGTGACTCACGAAGGTACGAGTAAAGTGAAAGAGTCAAAAATCAATCTTTTGATACATTCTTTTGAACTTTTTCAAATGAAACCGAGCGAGACTATTGGCGACATGTACACCCGTTTCACGGATGTCGTCAATGGTTTAAAAGGACTCGGCAAAATTTTTTCAGATTTTGAGCTCATAAATAAGATTCTAAGATCCCTTCCTAAGAGTTGGGACCCTAAAGTCACTACTATTCAAGAGGCTAAAGATTTAAACAACTTCCCTCTTGAAGAACTAATCGGGTCATTAATGACCTATGAAATGACTTGCATGGCTCATGAAGAGCAAGAAGACATCCTTCCAAAGAACAGGAAGGATATGGTACTTAGAACTTTAGATGACCACTTGAGAGAAAACTCAAGTGATGAGAACTGTGACGATGACTTGGCACTTCTAATAAGGAAATTGTTAGAACCCTTCAAGATTCTAAACTTGGGGTTGATCTTTTTAGGGGTTTCTCTCTCCAAGTTGCTGCTTAAAGCTGCAGAAAAGATTCATCTATTGCTTATGAAAAGAGGAGGAATACATGACTATTTATAGGGCTTCTAAACCCTAACTCCTAGTAGGACTCCTACTCAAGACTCCTACTTCTAACCAACTCCTAATAGGACTCCTACTCAAGACTCCTATTCCTTTACAACTCCTAATTTTTCTCTAAGAAACAACCTCCTAACCCTAGCCGGCCTCTTCATCTCTTTAATAGGGGTCGGCTTAGGTAGGTTTTACATGAATGTCCCTCTCAATTAGGACTCTCCAAGGTAGAGTCCTAACAGACTCGCCCTCTTCAAATCAGCCTTGTCCTCGAGGCTGATGATTCATGAATTCTGGGAATTTGATCTTCAAGTCGTCATAGTTCTCCCAAGTGGCATCTTCTATTGGTAGGTTCGCCCACTGTATTAGCACTTCATTAGTGGGTCATCGTCATCGAGTCACGATCCGTCGATCAATAATGGCGCTTGGCTGGGTCTGGAGTTCTCTTTAGGTAGTCATATTTGGTGGGTGGCTTTGGGCTGTCTCCAAGCACCTATTTAAAACTTCCGTCTGTCTGTTGGTTTGTGGGTGATATGTCGTACTCATTTTCAATTTAGTACCCTGCATATGGAATAACTTTGTCCAAAATCTGCTCTTGAAGATGCAAGTAGAATTTGTCACACGCACAATGCGTCCCTTATAGCATAATTCTTTTGAGTCCCGATTGTAATGAGCCACGGAGCTTGGTGCTTCCTCTATTTTTTTTTTGATCTTACTAGTCTCCGAATCTTCCTGCCATTCCATCTTAATATCCTCAAGGAAGTCGCTGGTCGGAAGTGAAATGGCCGAAAATTCAGCTTGCTCAGGTAGTTGTGAAAGCGCATCTGCAATAACATTCTCTTTCCACTTTTTGTAAGTTATTTCATAATCAAATCCAAGAAGTTTTGTTACCCATTTTTGCTGCTCAAGGGATGATATCTTTTGCTCCAAAAAGTACTTGAGGCTTTTATGGTCGGCTTTAATTTGAAATTGTCGACCGATCAAGTAGGGTCTCCATCTCGTTGTTGTGTGCACAATGGCGAGCATCTCCTTATCATATGTTGACATATTTCGATGGGAGGGAGATAATGCCTTGCTAGTATATACGAGTGGTTGACCATCTTACATGAGAATGACTCCAATTCTGACTCCAAATGCGTCGACCTCAATAATGAAGGGTCGGCCGAAATTTGGTAGTGCTAGCCTCCGCGTCGTCGTCATGGCTACCTTAAGTTTGTTGAAGGCTGCGGAGGCTTTGTCCGACCATTGGAAGGCATCTTTTTTTAGTAAGGAAGTAAGTGGTGCACTGAACTTTCCATAGTTTTTCACGAACTTGCGGTAGTAGCCTGTTAAACCCAGAAATCCATGCAGCAATTTTATGTTCCTCGGGGTCGGCCAATTCTGCATTACTTCTATTTTGGAGGGTTCCACTGCTATACCTTCCTCTGATATGATATGCCCAAGATATTCCACCTTCCGTTGAAGAAAGCAAAAATTCATAGTGGTTGTTGTGTGTTCAAAAGGTGGTTTTCGGTATGTCTTCTTCGCACACTCGTATTTGATGATACTCGGATCAAAGGTCCAGCTTTGTGAAGATTTGTGCTCCCTTTCATCTAGTAATTCATCTACTATTGGAATAGGATATTTCTCCTTGACGGCTATTCCATTGAGAGCTCGGTAATCAATACACGATCGCCATGTTCCATCCTTCTTTCGTACGAGGAGCACCAGTGAAGAGTAGGGGTTGCAACTTGGCCGAATAACTCCTATTTTGAGCATCTCTTTTACAATCCTTTCTATTTCATCCTTCTGAAGATGTGGATACTGATATGGATGAGTATTTGCTGGACATTTGCCTAGACGAATTATTATATAATGATCATACCGACAAGTAAGAGGTAGGTTGCGCGGTTCATCAAATATATTTGAAAATTCAGCAAGCAAAGGAAGTAGATTTGGATCTTCAAATTCTTTTGGCTCTCCCTTAGTTTGCTACTCAAGTTGTATCAAAAAGTTACTGCATACTTTATGCAAAATCTTCTCCATTTGTTGTGTGCAAATCGTTGTTACGTTGCCCCCACATTTCCTGTGCAGTATCACATGTTTCCCCTTACTATAAAATTTCATAATTAATTTTATAAAATTTTAGGAAACATCACCTAATGTCATCAACCATTTAATCCTGAGTATGGCCTCATGATCATCAAGAGGGAGGAGGAAGAAATCTGCAATTATCTCTTGGTCCTGTAGCAACAGTTTCACTTGCGGGCACCTATGATCACACTTCAAAATCCGTCCGTTGGCGACCTTAGCGACAAACCTGCTGCAATTCTCAATAGGTAAGTTCATATGTGCTAGTCATAAGTGCCCAGCAAGCCAATCACGTGAGTGATGGCACGTGTGACTTGATACAGAATCTTTTTGCTTATTATATTTTGGCGTATATCACTTTATAACTATTGCATAAATGCATATATATTGTGATGTCCTTGGATTTGTGCAATGGGAATCGGATCGTGATGAGATCACGATAATGAGATCGATTCACCTTTAAACACATATCCTAAATAATCCCGGTCATAGGTTACTCGAGAGGGACATCGTGATAACCGGATAGACTGGTGTGCTGTATACCCGTCCATATGATGGATGCAGCTGGTCTCATAGCTGCTCGTGTAGGGACACTAGGGATACAGTACAGGTGCTCATTGGAGAATGAGTTCACTGATTGATCCGCTTACGGAATGCTGGATGGTTGATGATGCCTTATTGTCAGACAACGATTCCGTAGTCCTAGTGGTGTATCTGGTTCTTAGACTTGAGACACCAAGGATGTCCTGTATGAGTGCTCCACTCTTTGATACCAGACTTATAGGTTTGGCTGTTCCCAGATCTAGTACAGCTGGTCATTGGGAGTGGTAGTCGACCTTACGAGGGCTATTGAGTGTCGATAGAGGATCATCCACTCTCGGTATCATGAGAGGAATATCCCATGTGTTCTTGCTCAGACAAATCCCTGGCCAGGGTCATTCGGGTTGAGAGAGAAAGAGTTCTCCGGGAGAATCCGATTAGAGCGAGACTCGAGTAGAAACCGTATGGGTCTGACAGCACCATGCTCGATATACGGTCTCTGGGATATTAGATGGATGAGGGACTATAGGTACATGGTAACTGAGGATAGACAGGTCCAATGGATTGGATTCCCCTGTATCGTCTGGGGACTACGGCGTAGTGGCCTAGTACTTCCGTAGTCGATGAGTCGAGTGAATTATTACAGAGATAATAATTCACTTAGTTAGAAGGAGTTCTGACAGGTATGACTCACGGCCAGCTCGATATTGGGCCTAGAGGGTCACACACATATGGTAGGCATTGCGATGAGTAGAGGTTCGGATATGAGATATCCGACGGAGCCCTTGTCTTATTGGATGCAGATCCAATACCCACTAGGGAAAGGACCCATTAGGGTTTTGACACGGGATCTCTATAAATAGGAGGGATTCACAGCCTCATAGGCTAGAGTCTTTGCTTGCCCTTCCTATTCTCCTCTCCCTCTCCACCTCAGAGTAGGCCTGGAGTTTTGAGGAGCGTCGTCGCAACCCTGCTGTGTGGATCACCGCTAGAGAGGAGGACGCTTGACCTCCTTCACCCTCTCCTAAGGATCTGCAAGGAAACAGGGATATACGATCTCCCTAGGTAACACAATCTCTATACGCAGTTTTGTGTTTTGCGGATTTTTGCGCACCAATCTTTGCACGACGACGAACATCTTTTTGGGAAAAGGGGATTTTTGTTTTCTTGTTCTTCCGCTGCGCATATGATGTCGCCCCCTATGATTTCCCAACAGTGGTATCAGAGCCAGGTTGTTCGTGCGAATGATTGGTTTTGAACTGCGTGTATTGTGTTTAGGAAGAATTTTGACATCAAAATCGTTGACGCAAAAGCGAGGAAGGGCAGCAACAGTTGCTGCCCTCGATCTGCATGCCTGCAGCCACCTGCAGCGGCAGCCGCAGTCGCAGCCAGGCAGCACAGCGCCGGCGCATGCGCAAGCGCTGTGTCTGCAGCAGCCGGCCGGCGGCCTGCTTGCAGCAGGCTTGCTGCCGGCGGGGCTGGCAGCCCGCGGGTAGAGGCGCCTGCGGCCGCTGAGCCCGCGGGTAGAGGCGCCGCGGGGCAGCAGCGCGGGCTGAGGCACCGCAGGGCAGCGGCGCTTGTGGCCGCTGTTCCCACGGGCAAAAACCCCGCAGGGGCGGCCGCCAGCGAGGCAGCACCGCCTGCGGGCGCTGCCTCGCCGGCAGAACTGCCCGCGGAGGCGGCGACGCCCGCGGGGGCCAGCGGGCGTGCCGCCCGCAGGCGAGGGCAGCGCCCCGCCCCTCGCCGCACAGGCCGCCGCCGGCAGGGTGGCGGCGGCGGCAGCAGCGAAAAGGGGAAAGGGCATTAGGGTTTTGGGCAAAAGGACAGTTTTGCCCATGTGAATTTGAGAAATTCCAGTTTCTGTCTTTTATCCAAATTACGAAAATACCCTTAGGAATTGAGAAATTCCCTACATGTCCCTGATTTCAGAAAAATATTAATTAATTAAAAGGTTTAGTTGATTATTATTTTTTATTATTATCTAGTAGTCCTACATGATGATGATAATTTATACATGTGATGTATGATGAGTGGACGGATGATCATGGACCGTGTGATGTGTGTACTTGTGATTATTATTATTGAGGTCTGCGAACCTCCATTATATTTCTCGTTTATTGTCGGGCCTGTGTGCCTATGATTAAGTTGTAATCACATGAGGAGGCGCAGCGGGAGCGTGGATGCCATAGCGGGACCCACGAGACGGACGATCGTGATGCATGGAGATGCATCAAGATGTCGACGAAACCGACGAGGACGAGATGAACGATCACAGGGCATGGAGATGCACCGTTGCACACATAGAGCTTGATGTGAGTGATTAGGCCTACTGGCTCGGGCCTAATCATATTAGGTTGTGGTCCATGATCATCTGGTGTGATTGCTTATACACATACTAGATATGTATATATATTTGCATGCGATGTAGATATATATTAAATATGCATATGTGTGACATGTCATATTAGGAGACCAAATCATAGAAACATCTCTCGATAATATTAAGTCGGTAAACGTGAGGCAATTAGATTGACCCACGTGGCCTTCCATCGTTATGAGTAGGAACCGAATCCCGGTGTAGGTTGAGTTGGTCGAGTCCCTCGAGACTCACCTATATCGCGATTCGCTATCTTGCTTACGACATAGAGATGTCACCGGTGACCTGAGGGCATGATATGCTTGGTCGAGTCCCTCGAGGGTATATCATCAAATCAGACTCATCTTGTAACGAAGGTGTTGACTTAACCGAGCATCATGGTTGGTCGAGTCCCTCGAGGCCATGGTGATTCGGAGGCCGAACAGGATGGGAATCACAAGGAGTTGTGATCGGCAAGAGTTGCCTACCTTTTAGGCTTAGTGTGATTGGTCGAGTCCCTCGAGGTTACACTAAGACGCTGATTGGATCCTGATCCCCACTAGAAGTCTGCCGGAGACTTCCGTTTCACGTGCTGAGGGTGTCGCATGACTCGTTAGTAAAATAGTGGGAGCATATTAAGATAGAAGTCCATATCTTGATAGTTTATTTCTTGCAAAATCTGCATATTATTCATTTTTTGCTACATCTTCATTTTCAGAAAATGTCGCTTTCAAATCCCTTACGTGGCATACTTGATGTCAACCGCCTCACTGGTCCAAATTATACGGATTGGCTCCGTAACTTGAGAATTGTTCTCACAGCGGAGAAAATCGTGTACGTCCTTGATACAGTGATGCCTACGCCCGAAGAAGGGGCAAGCGAGGATGAGATCGCTCGCTACGTGAAGTACATTGATGACTCCACTCTTGCTCAGTGCTATATGTTGGGCTCTATGACTCCAGAGTTACAGAGACAACATGAAAAGATGGATGCCAGATCCATTCTCCTACATGTCCGTAAATTGTTTGAGGAACAGGGAAGGACTCAACGATATGAGATATCCAAGAGCCTTTTCCGCGCTAGGATGACTAAGGGGACACCGGTTCAGAACCATGTCCTAAAGATGATTGAGTGGATAGAGAAACTCACAGGTCTAGGAATGGTCCTAGAGGATAACTTGTGTGTGGACATTGTGCTTCAGTCCCTACCAGATTCCTTTTCACAGTTCATAATGAATTTTAATATGAACAATCTTGAGGTGACTCTCCCAGAGCTCCTCAATATGTTGAGGGAGGCAGAGAGTACTATTAAGAAAGAGAAGCCAGTTCTCTACACTGGTGAGACCAGAAAGAAAAGGAAAGCAGAAAGGTCCCTTAAGAAGGGAAAGGGCAAGGGCAAACAAGGTAAAGCAAAGGTTGCTAAGAAAGACCCAACAAAGGACAAAGGCCAGTGCTTCCACTGTGGTAAAGATGGGCAATGGAAGAGGAACTACAAAGAGTACCTTGTAGAAAGGGCGAAATAGAAGCTTGGTGAAGCTTCAGGTACATTCATGATCAATCTCCAATTGGCAGATTTTTGTGATAGTGCATTGGTATTGGATACCAGTATTGCTTATTACATCTACAATTTATTATAAATTCTAGCAAAGCCGAGGGGAGATTGACGAGAGGAATATTGCATAAAGGTTTGTTTATGCAAGACACTACTCCACATATCATGAATGTAAGTGTCTAAGAGGAAACGAGATGAGGTGAACAGTGCATACCTATGGCATTGTAGGCTAGGTCACATCCATGAAAGAATGATTCAAAAGTTGCTAAATAATGGATATCTAGATCCATTCGACTATGTGTCATATGTAACTTGTGAGCCTTGCATTCGTGGAAAACTGATCAACTCTCCATTTAGTAGAATTGGAGAGAGAGCCACTGAGTTGTTGGAACTCATACATAGTGATGTATGTGGACCCATGTCAACTCATGCCATTGGAGGTTACTCCTACTTCATTACATTTACTGATGATTTCTCAAGGTATGGATATGTGTACTTAATGAAGTACAAGTCCGAGGCCTTTGAGAAATTCAGAGAGTATAAGAATGAGGTGGAGAACCAGACTGGAAAGAGTATCAAAACTCTTCGATCAGATCGAGGAGGTGAGTACTTAAGTACAGAGTTTACTCAGTTCCTCAAGGACCATGGGATATTATCCCAATGGACACCTCCTTACACACCTCAGCTCAATGGTGTCTCTGAAAGGAGAAATCGTACTTTATTAGATATGGTACGGTCCATGATGAGTTTCGCTGACCTACCCATCTCATTCTGGGGATATGCCCTAGAAACCGCAACTTACCTTCTGAACAGAGTTCCAACTAAGTCGGTAGTGTCTACACAATATGAGATATGGAAAGGGAAGAAGCCTGATCTTAAGGTTGTTAAGATTTGGGGCTGCTCTGCCCACATTAAAAGACACAACCCCGATAAGTTAGAATCAAGAACAGAGCGATGCAAATTTGTGGGACACCCCAAGGAAACTTGTGGGTATTATTTCTATCATCTCGAGGACCAAAAGGTCTTTGTAGCTAAGAGAGCAGTGTTCCTTGAGAAGGAACACATTCTTGGCGGAGATAGTGGGAGAATGATAGAGTTGAGCGAAGTTAGAGAACCAAGCTCAAGCACCACTCTACAGCCCGAGTCTGTTCAGGTACCTAATACACAAGTATCAACTTTACGCAGGTCTGATAGAGTATCCCATCCTCCTGAGAGATATGTGGGACATATTAGAGCAGAGGATGTAGAGGATATTGATCCTCAGACCTACGAGGAGGCTATTATGAGTATAGACTCCGGGAAGTGGAAAGAAGCCATGAATTCTGAGATGGATTCTATGTACTCCAATAAGGTTTGGAACCTAGTTGATGCACCCGAAGGTATTGTACCCATCGGTTGCAAGTGGATCTTTAAGAAAAAGATCGGAGTAGATGGAAAGGTAGAGACCTATAAAGCAAGGCTAGTGGCTAAGGGGTATCGTCAAAGGCAAGGTGTTGACTACGACGAAACTTTCTCACCCGTAGCAATGCTAAAATCCATCAGAATTCTATTGGCTATTGCAGCACACTATGATTATGAGATCTGACAAATGGATGTGAAAACCGCATTCCTCAACGGGAACCTCGAGGAGGAGGTGTATATGATGCAACCTGAGGGATTCGTGTCCAAGAACTGCCCAGATAAGGTGTGTAGGTTGCTTAGATCCATTTATGGACTAAAGCAAGCTTCCCGAAGTTGGAACATAAGATTTGATGAGGCAATCAGATCTTATGACTTCGTTAAGAACGAAGATGAGCCTTGTGTATACAGAAAGGTAAGTGGGAGCGCTATCACCTTTTTGGTGTTATATATGGATGACATCCTCATCATTGGGAATGACGTAGGAATGCTATCCACTGTAAAGACTTGGTTATCTAGACACTTCTCCATAAAGGACTTAGGGGAAGCATCCTATATCTTGGGGATTAGAATCTATAGAGATAGATCCAAGAGGATGCTTGGCTTGTCCCAGTCCAGGTACATAGAAACCATTGTCAAAAGGTTTAGCATGGAAAATTCCAAGAGAGGTCTCATACCGATGAGACATGGGATATCGCTTTCTACGAGTATGTCCCCAAAGACTCCAGAAGAAAGGGCGAACATGGATATGATACCTTATGCCTCAGCAATAGGGTCTATCATGTATGCCATGCTATGTACTAGGCCTGATATAGCGCATGCTCTGAGTGTCACGAGCAGGTATCAGGCGGATCCAGGCTTGGAGCACTGGAAAGCAGTAAAGTGTATCCTTAAGTACTTGAGAAGGACTAAGGATCTTTTACTAGTATATGGAGGTAATAGCCTTAAGGTTGAAGGCTACACTGACTCAAGTTTTCAGTCTGATGTCGATGATAGCAAGTCGAATTCAGGGTATGTGTACACCTTGAATGGAGGAGCAGTGTGCTGGAAGAGTTCCAAGCAAGATACCACTGCTGACTCGACCACAGAGGCGGAGTACATTGCCGCATTAGATGCAGCAAAGGAGGGAGTTTGGGAGTCGATACAGATAGCGACAAGTCGACTTCCTTATATTGCGACCACTATGGGGTGATTACTCAAATAAGGGAACCCGGGTCTTATCAGAAGTGTTCTGAGGAGGTTCTAGCTTATAAGAGAGATCGTAACCCGAGGAGATGTAGCAGTGGAAAGAGTTCCATCCGAAGATAACATTGCAGATCCACTGACAAAGCCGTTGTCTCATTTTGTCTTTGAGCGTCACAGGGGTCTGATGGGGATCAGACACATAGGTGATTGGCTTTAGGTCAAGTGGGAGATTGCTAGTCATAAGTGCCCAGCAAGCCAATCACGTGAGTGATGGCACGTGTGACTTGATACAGAATCTTTTTGCTTATTATATTTTGGCGTATATCACTTTATAACTATTGCATAAATGCATATATATTGTGATGTCCTTAGATTTGTGCAATGGGAATCGGATCGTGATGAGATCACGATAATGAGATCGATTCACCTTTAAACACATATCCTAAATAATCCCGGTCATAGGTTACTCGAGAGGGACATCGTGATAACCGGATAGACTGGTGTGCTGTATACCCGTCCATATGATGGATGCAGCTGGTCTCATAGCTGCTCGTGTAGGGACACTAGGGATACAGTACAGGTGCTCATTGGAGAATGAGTTCACTGATTGATCCGCTTACGGAATGCTGGATGGTTGATGATGCCTTATTGTCAGACAACGATTCCGTAGTCCTAGTGGTGTATCTGGTTCTTAGACTTGAGACACCAAGGATGTCCTGTATGAGTGCTCCACTCTTTGATACCAGACTTATAGGTTTGGCTGTTCCCAGATCTAGTACAGCTGGTCATTGGGAGTGGTAGTCGACCTTACGAGGGCTATTGAGTGTCGATAGAGGATCATCCACTCTCGGTATCATGAGAGGAATATCCCATGTGTTCTTGCTCAGACAAATCCCTGGCCAGGGTCATTCGGGTTGAGAGAGAAAGAGTTCTCCGGGAGAATCCGATTAGAGCGAGACTCGAGTAGAAACCGTATGGGTCTGACAGCACCATGCTCGATATACGGTCTCTGGGATATTAGATGGATGAGGGACTATAGGTACATGGTAACTGAGGATAGACAGGTCCAATGGATTGGATTCCCCTGTATCGTCTGGGGACTACGGCGTAGTGGCCTAGTACTTCCGTAGTCGATGAGTCGAGTGAATTATTACAGAGATAATAATTCACTTAGTTAGAAGGAGTTCTGACAGGTATGACTCACGGCCAGCTCGATATTGGGCCTAGAGGGTCACACACATATGGTAGGCATTGCGATGAGTAGAGGTTCGGATATGAGATATCCGACGGAGCCCTTGTCTTATTGGATGCAGATCCAATACCCACTAGGGAAAGGACCCATTAGGGTTTTGACACGGGATCTCTATAAATAGGAGGGATTCACAGCCTCATAGGCTAGAGTCTTTGCTTGCCCTTCCTATTCTCCTCTCCCTCTCCACCTCAGAGTAGGCCTGGAGTTTTGAGGAGCGTCGTCGCAACCCTGCTGTGTGGATCACCGCTAGAGAGGAGGACGCTTGACCTCCTTCACCCTCTCCTAAGGATCTGCAAGGAAACAGGGATATACGATCTCCCTAGGTAACACAATCTCTATACGCAGTTTTGTGTTTTGCGGATTTTTGCGCACCAATCTTTGCACGACGACGAACATCTTTTTGGGAAAAGGGGATTTTTGTTTTCTTGTTCTTCCGCTGCGCATATGATGTCGCCCCCTATGATTTCCCAACAATATGGACATCAACCTTACTGTTTAGGAAGTTATTAGTGCTGCCCGTGTCGATGAGAATAGTGATCGGTTGTTGTTTGAGAAGTCCTCCAACTTTCATCGTTTGCGGGTTTGAGTAGCCAGCTAGTGTATGTACCGTAACTTCGATCGGTTGTGGCTCTTCTTCTGCATCTTCTTCTTCATGTTCAAGGCTCTCTTCTGGATGTTCAATGACCTCTTCTTCTATCGGTTCAATCATAAGAAGTCCCCCTTTACTACAGCGATGCTCACGGCTCCACGGCTCATCGCAATGCCAACATAACCCATTCATATATCGCTCCCGAAACTCTTCTCTTGTTAACCTCTTTGGTGTAGGGACTTGGTCGACAGTAGGGGGGCCTAAGGGCTTCAATATTACTGGTTGAGGAGCGACCCTAGTCCTCCGAGCTTCATGGTTCAATTGCTCCTCTTGATGTCGTGCGAAAGAGATGGCTGCCATAAGCGTATACAGTTGTCGCACTTTAACTTCTCCTCGGATCTCCGGCTTCAAGCCCTCAATGAAGGTCCTCAATAGCTGTTTTTGAGACCAATCATGAGTTTGATTAGATAACCTTTCAAACCTGGTTTGGTACTCTTGAATGGTAGAGGTTTGTCGGATCTTTGCTAGTTGTCCGTCAATATTCTCGTAATCGGTTGGTCTAAAGCGGATCAGCAGTCCTTCTTTGAATTGTCGCCATGAAAGGACTCAATAAGTATGTTCAAACCAGTCAAACCACTATATAGCATCCCCTTCAAGATGTATAGCTGCAATTTTCACCATAGATACATCCGCAGTTTTGTGGTACCGAAAATATCGCTCCGCGCGCGAGACCCAACCAATCGGGTCTCCTTCTTCCCATCCAGGGAAGTCCACCCTTATGCGTGGATAGTTGGGATCGATCATAGGGCCTCCCCTACCTTGGAACTCATCTCTTTGGGCCTAGTGCGATTGGGCAAAGCTCTCTCCGTGATATGATTTTTTTGGGCTTAGTAGTTAGCCCAATCTGAGTTCGGTAAAGAGCGTCCGAATCTTATCCTCCATTCGTGCCTCCAAGGCTTCGAATTTAGCATTGATTGCCTCCTTAGATGCCATAGTATATGCCTCCAAATCTATGATGTTAAGATCTATTTTTTGTTGTTAGGTTAAAGGCATGTATAGGTTGAGAGAAATGATGGTCGAGAGGGTTGGTGGATCAGTGGATGTAGGCTACGATTTAGGATTGTTTTGTGGCTGTTTTGGGTGCAGTTTGAGGGTGTGGTTTAGTGGAGTTTGAGGGCTGTGGATGAAAGTTTTGGATCTGTGGTAGATGGCAGCAAAGGTATGATAGAAATCAGTGGAAGTTGCAGCAAGTATGTGCTGTCTTGTAAGAGTAGAATTGTCGTCGAAAAAACAATGGTTTCTCGATGTAATTTCGACCAAAAACTTAAGAGAATTGAGGAGGGAATTGATATCAAAATCACAGATTATATGACAGCAAGGTTGTCTAATTTAATCAAGAGAATTTCGGTAGTATAACAGCAAAAAAATTGGTGCAAGTAGCGATAGCAGGATTGTCGTCGAAAAATTTCAGCGGGTTACGATGAAAATTTGCAGCAACATAAAATCATTTTTAGAGATGAATTTCTTAATAGATCAATCTTAGATAGAAGTCAAGATGATCTATGAAGTGTATAAGAAATTTCATTCAAAAAAGTTTGCAAATAGATGTGTTAAGGCAACAATATGCGGCTGAAATTTTCTGCAGCACAGATTTTTAGGTATAGCAGATTGGACGTAAAAGATCAGTGGTTTATATTGAGAATTTTTTGATGAAACCAAAGGGAAATCCACTGTTAGGTAGTGTCAAAGCTATCATAAAATTTTCATAGAGATTTGGATAGAAAAAATGTAGTATCAAGATCAAACAAACAGTGCTATGCGGCTGAAATTTTACAGTGCAGATTTTCAAGTATAGCAGATTTGACGTAAAAGATCAATGGTTTATATTGAGAATTTTTAAAAAAAACCAAAGGGAAATCTGCTGTTAGGAAGTGTCTAAAATGTCATAAAAATTTCATAGAAATTTGGATAGAAAAAGCATAGTAGCAAGATCAAACAGATGGTACTATGCGGTTGGAATTCTGCAATGTATCTTTCGTCGTAGAGATGAAAACTTTATGACGAAGATTTATGCAGCAATATAGGAACAGTTTTTTTATTTTGGATTTTCGAATAAGGATAACTAAATTGCAGCAGCAGTAAGGTAGGAAACCAGAACCTGTTGCAATTCACGGGGAGATCAAAGGATGATCCGCGGTGGTGGAGATGATGGCGGAATTTGGCGATAATCTTTTAAGCAATTGTGAGAATTGCTTTGGATGATTGTGGAGGGTTGATGGATGGCTGTGGAAGGGCAGCGAGACACCAAGAACGCTGCTCTGATACCAGGTGTTAGAACCCTTTCAGATTTTAAAGTTGGGGTTGATCTCTTTAGGGGATCGGCCTCCTTGGAACTCTATAGGGGTTCCTCCCTCCAAGTTGCTGCTCAAAGGCTGCAGAAAAAATTCATCTATTGCTTATGAAAAGAGAAGGAATATATGGCTATTTATAGGGCTTCTAAACCCTAACTCCTAATATGACTCCTACTTAAGACTCTTACTTCTAACCGACTCCTAATAGGACTCCTAGTCAAGACTCCTATTCCCTTACAACTCCTAATTCTTCTCTAAGAAAACACCTCGTACATGAATGCCCCTCTCAATTAGGACTCTCCTAGCTAGAGTCCTAACAGTTTTACATGAATGTCCCTCTCAATTACGACTCTCCAAGCTAGAGTCCTAACACAAATACCCCTCTTATAACCTTCTTACAAGTGGTTCACACTCTTACAGATTTTTTCAAAGAGAAAGAGGGAGGTGAATACTTAAGCTATTGAAAACAAGACTGTGCTAGTGCTTTTTCTCACTTTCTAACTTCTTAAAAATGTGTCATTTCTACTGATAATTGAGGGGTATTTATAGGCCCCAAGAGGATTCAAATTTGGGCTCCAAATTTAAATTACTTTTGGGTTTTTCGGTGCTGGCGGTGCCATCGCTTGTCAGTGTCTGACACTGATAGTGTACTGGCAGTGCCACAGCTAGACCTCTCGGGTTCTGGGTGGTGCCACCGTTTGGACTGTTCTAGCTCACTGGTTGGGCTCCAAACTTGGGCCAAACTAGTCCAAACTCGGGCCCAATTGGCCCCTAATCGGGTTATAGGATTAACTCTTAATCCTAACCCAAATTATATGCAAACTATGAAATTAAGACATAACCCTAAGCAAGTTTTTAACCGGTAATGTTGAGTTTCCTTCCGACGAGCTTTCCGGCGAACTTTTAGTGGACTTCCGATACACCCTCGGATTTCTTCCGGCGGACTCCCAGCAGGCTCCCAGTCTTATGGTGAGTTCAACGAGTCTTTGACAAGTATTCAAACTTTTTCGGTGATCTCTGCTAACCTCCGACGATCTTTCCAGTGGATTTATGAAAACTTCGGCAAGTCCTTGATTCTTTCTCGGCTGGTTCCGGTAGTACTTCCGACAATTCTTCAACAATCTCCCCCTTTTTGATGATGACAATCAATTGATGACGGAGTTTATCATAACTCTCCCTATCTATATGCCATATTATAAGTAGATAACAACACTTGATTTCAATCTCTTTGAATTCAAGCCTAAACCGATAAGTTCTATTCGTTGAACTTATCGTTATTCTTAATAAGCATGAGCAAATACGAAACTTCATATTTCTCATAATTTCAAGGCATGAAAATTATTTTCAAGCTGAATGATAAAAGACAAATATCATTTCAACAAGAAATAATAATAATTTAAAATTTTAACATGGATCTCATAATATAAATGTAAGGCATGATTTCGTATGATCATGAGATGATTGATTATCATATATATATATATATATATATATATATATATATATATATATATATATAAATGGTAAATATGATACGACAACCAATCTAAAAACTTTCATATGCGATATGCTCAAAAAGTTTTACGATTCTTTTAAGAAATATAACACATATAAGATATTTTTCATTACATTATACAACATATAAGCTATTGCAATACGATACATATAAGTCATGCTAATTTCATATTTGCACAAGTCATTAATCTTTTGCACATTCTTCTCCCCCTTTGTCATCAACAAAAAGGAGATGAGTTTTCAAGCATAAAACTCATGATCATTGAAGCCATTCATAAAATCATCTCATAAGAAAAAAAATCTTGAAAAGGAGATGTCAAAATTGACAAACCTTCAACTTGGCATTAAGATCGATCATTCAAGGAAGACATCAAATCATCAAAAATATCCTGAAGGTGCCATCAAAATGTTGACAAAATTTTTGAAAGAAACATCTAACATCATATACTAGGATGCATGTCAAGGTAACATAGAGGTTTACAATAATAAGAAAAGTTTAACACAACGATTATTCCTTGGGAGGAATTCCAGAGTTCCTATACATGGCATCTATCTTCTGGTTCATCTGTTGTAGTTCTCTCAAAATTTTAACTTGCTGTAATTGGATTTGCTCTTGCTGTGATTTGAGTTGCTCTTATTGTGATTTGATTTGATTTAATTCTACCATGATGGGATCTTCAGAAGATGAAGTAGAAGCAGGTTCTGAAGGTGCTGCACCAAAGGGACTAGGAGGAGGAGATTCATTTCCCTTAAAAATGGGTGTTTCAGGATGTTCTATTGGTGGGGGAACTAAATTAATCATTCTAGGTTGCCTAATCCATATACCATTGTCAAAAGTGCACCTAAGTCTCTTGAGTAGGTTTCTGTTGATAGTGTTAAATCGATCGACCTGGATTATTTCTTCATCGGGTGAGACACAAATATTATAGGCAAGCATTAATCGAGTGACTAACCCCCCATACGGTAATATTGAGTCTTTAGCTATTATGTCCTGTTAGGATCAGAGTGGCACTAAGAGGGGGGGTGAATTAGTGCAGCGGTAAAGTACGATAAACTTTTGACGATTTAAACACTTTCAGAAACTTCGTACGATAAAAGTAGTGTTTCGTTTGAAACCATTCCGATTGCGTTTTAACTTGAAGGCAGTAAGCTATTGAAGGGGTTTGCAGTAAGGTAATAGCATGAAGTAAATGCAAACTAGAGAAGACGGTAGTTTATAGTGGTTTGGTCAATCGTGACCTACATCCACTCCTCCGATTCCTCTTCCGTCGAGGCCACCGGCATCCACTAACGATCTTCCTTTACTAGGCGAAGATCAACCTCCTTCTTACACCCCTCTTACAACCTCTTACAAGTGGTTCACCCTTTTACAAAGATTTCAATGAATAGAAAGGAGGTGAACACTCAAGCTATTGAAAATAAGACTTTTCCTAAAGCTTTTCTCAACTTCTAGCTTCTCAAAAGGTTGTTATCTCAGTTGAGAATAGAGGGGTATTTATAGGCCTCAAGAGGATTCAAATTTGGGCTCCAAAATTTGAATTCTCTTTGGTTTCCGATGCTGGCGGTGCCACCGCCTGTTAGTGGCGGTGCCACCGCCTGTTAGTGTTCGACACTGACAGTGGACTGGCGGTGCCACCGCCCAGCCAAGCAGTGCCACCGCCCAGCTCTCGGGTGCTGGGCGGTGCCACCGCCAGACTCTCCGGTTCACTGGTTGGGCTTTAAATTTAGCCCAAACCAAGTCTAATTTTGGGCCTAGTTGGCCCCTACTTGGGTTATAGGATTAACACCTATTACAAGCTCCCTACTCATTCTCGGCTAGTTCCGGCAGCATTCCCGACGAACCTTCGGACTTCCGTCGAACTCTCGAACTCGCAACAAATCCTTTGCACTTGACTCCAAAACTTTATTTCGCTTTATGTCTTCGTCGTTATCGTAGTTAATCCTGTACACACAAGCCAAAACTCTACTCCGATCTAGACAATTATTACAACGCGAATTGACATTCTGTTGCCCGGCACGTTATTCGTTAGCGCTTCGTCCGATTCTTCAGCGCATCGTCCTCTCTTGCGACTTGTTGCCCAATCGGCGGTTGACCCCCGCAACCCCGATATCCTTGGCGCAATTCCGCTCTTGGCCCGATGGCCGACGTCCGAAGTCTTCTGCCATCCAATATCCTAACGTGATCTCCTCCGACGCAACGTCAATTCCTCCTGCGTTAACTGTCTAATCCTGATCGAGTAGACCTACATCACTCAAAATGTAGTTTAAATTATAAACACATATCAAGTGGTTTCATCATCAAAATACGAGATTCAACAATATCCCCCTTTTTGATGATGACAATCACTTGATGACGGAGTTAACCTTAACTCCCAGAGTTTAAACAAACTCCCCCTATCAATATGCCATTTTGATAGAACCTTGAATTCAAACTGAATTCAAGTCATTGCAATATTCATCATGAATACTTGCAACACATCATCATGAATATATGCATAAAACTTATGCATCACATGTCATGTCATCAACATACTTCTCCCCCTTTGTCATCAACAAAAAGGGTAAGTACCCCAAACAAGTGTTTGTTATATGGGTTCAACTTATTGCATGAAAAACATAATATTAAATTTTTATCATCATGCAATCTAGCAATTTTACAACATTTTAGAACTTGTAAGCTAGCAATTTAGAGATGTTCAAGAAGGCAACTCTTGCTTCTTGAAATATGCAAGTTTTATAAGCTAGCAAATTTTTCTTCCTTTGAAATATGTAGGCTAGTAAACTAACTCCCCCTTTATCATTATCGAAAAGAAGGGAGAACTCAATGGCTAAAAATTTCAACCATTCAACAAGCCAAATATGCAAAGAATTCATGAAAGATATCAATAAGGATCAATTCGTGAATACCAAAGATATGATTCATGGTTCATTAAATTTCTTCTTAACAAGTTTACGATCAAGATTCATATAATTCATAATAAAGCAAATTGATGTACAATCATCACACAAGACATACAAGGCAAAGAAATCTTATTATTTCTATATTATGAAATATATGATATCAGGGCTCATGATTCATTTGAAAAGATATAGCACAAAGAGCAACTTGAAACATTCTTATCAAGATCACATTTTACAAGAAATTTCAAGTATCAAATATCAAGTAATCATCATGTTTCTTCAGAATTCTTAAGTCAAGAAGTCAAGAGAAATTTCATGATTCGGTTAAAACAAAATTTCATTCAAGTTAATTCAAAAAAGTCATAATCAAATTATCATTTTTGAGATTCATAACATGAATAACATTATTGCTATTTCATCAAAATCAATTTCGAGATTCACACAATATCATGAAATCATTAATCTCGATAAGATGGGAAAAGCATTTTCTTTTTAAGTGATTCTTTTAACACATCATGAAAAAAAACTCATTCATAATTCAAGTGATTTACAAGATATCATAAATGAATTTATCACTTGTATTTCATCAAAATCGAGAACTCAAGAGATAGAAAATGATTGAAGCATTTAACATGATTGAAGCATGATTCATATTTAAAATGTATCTTATGTCGTAAATAGCATTTGTCAAATCTGAAATCATCTTCAAAATTACATTCAATAAATTCATATATGACAAGCATAGATTTATTGAAAAATCAATAAGATAGAGGATTACATTTTATAAATTTCTATTCATGTGATTTGCTTCTTATGAGCATGCCTTTGCTTTTTAAAAAAAATGTCAACATTCAAGATAGAAAGGTAAATTTCGTAAAATGAATTATAAAGCATGATTTCATGATTACATCCTTTTAATATCTTGATATTCATTATCAAGTATGATTTCAAAAAGTATGTTCAAGAGAAATCATTAAGACCAAATGCATGATACACTCATTTATTTTCAAAATATTCATCATGTTTATTTTCATGAGATTCACAAGATTGGTAGACTAAATTCATTAATCTCAATAGGATATAAAATTCATTTCCATTTCATACAATTGATTTCATGTGAGGGTGTTTAAGTCTTTTTGTGAAAACATGTATCATCATTTAAAATCAAAACATAAGTTTCGTCATAAAGCCGTCAAGACCAAACACGTCAAAAATAAAACATCATGATATCACATCTATCATCAAAAGACTATCAAGAAATTTATACATATATGTACATGCACTATGTCATCTTAATATGTCATGAGAATGTCATCTTAATTCGTTATAAAAATGATTAAACAAAAAACATGTTAATCCAAAATGAGAGTATCAAATCAACATTTACTTCAAAAACTCATGCATGATATAAAATCATCAAAATACACATGCGTAGATTAATCCTAAGCATTATCACATATCATATAACTATCATCCATAATGTTGCATACATCATTCAACATTTCAAAAACATAACATGCATGAAACCTTAGCAATATACTTTTCATGATCAATTTTTTTAATTTTTCAAAGATGCTAAAAAGAAAAACATGATATAATTTTTGAAAAATAATTTTTTATTTCCTATTCTAAAGTAAGCACTCATGAAAGACTTCAAGTAATTTCAAAATAATTCAAGATAGTTGAGTTACTTACCTCGTAGTCGAAGCCCATCAAAGCCCAATTCGCCATTTCGCCTTTGGAAGTTTTTGATTCATCCTTGGTTGCCTTCCTCTTCTTTGGCCCCTTCCTCCATTCAAGTTCATTGTTTATTTTAGATTTTTGTTTAATGAACTTATTAAGATTTAGTGTCCGAAGTTCAAGTTCATCATTGTCCTCATCACTTGAGTCATCGCTCAAGTGGTATTCATTTGTCCGGAGTTCCAAATCCTTCCTATTCTTTGGAAGGTGGTTCAAGTGTTAATTGTGTTCATCATGTGCATTGCGCACCATTTCATATGTCATCAATGAGCCGATAAGTTCTTCAAGTGGAAAAATATTTAAATCTTTTGTTTCTTGTATTGCTGTTACTTTTGATTCCCAAGCTTTAGAAAGTGATCGTAAAACTTTACTAACAAGTTCAAAATTCGAGAAACATTTGCCAAGAGCTTGTAAATCATTGACGACATCCGTAAAACGGGTGTACATGTCAACAATGGTTTCGCTCGGCTTTATTCGAAAAAGCTCGAAATCATGCATTAAAATGTTAACTTTCGAGTCTTTGACTCTACTAGTTCCCTCGTGCGTGATTTCAAGTGTTTGCTAAATATCAAAAGTCGTTTCGCACGTTGAAATCCGATTGAACTCATTTTTGTCCAAAGCGCAAAATAAGGCATTCATAGCCTTTGTGTTTAAAGAAAAATACTTCTTCTCCAAATCCGACCATTCGTTCATCGGTTTAGAGGGAAGTTGAAAACCGTTTTCAATAATATTTCATAAATCCAAATTCATAGAAATCAAGAAAACTCTCATTCGAGTTTTCCAATAAGTATAGTCCAATCCGTTAAACAACGGTGGATGAAAAACCGATAAGCCTTCTTGAAAGCCATGAAGAGCCATTTCTCTCGGGTGTAAATCCGAAATGAGAAATACCGGGCTCTGATACCAATTGTTAGGATCGGAGCGGCACTAAGAGGAGGGGGTGAATTAGTGCAGCGGTAAAGTACGATAAACTTTTGATGATTTAAACACTTTCGAAAACTTCGTACGATAAAAATAGTGTTTCGTTTGAAACCATTTCGATTGCGTTTTAACTTGAAGGCAGTAAGCTATTGAAGGGGTTTGCAGTAAGGTAATAGCATGAAGTAAATGCAAACGAGAGAAGACGGTAGGTAGTTTATAGTGGTTCGGTCAATCGTGACATACATCCACTCCTCCGATTCCTCTTCCGTCGAGGCCACTAGCATCCACTAACGATCTTCCTTTACTAGGCGAAGATCAACCTCCTTCTTAAACCCCTCTTACAACCTCCTATAAGTGGTTCACCCTTTTACAAAGATTTCAATAAATAGAAAGGAGGTGAACACTCAAGCTATTGAAAACAAGACTTTTCCTAAAGCTTTTCTCAACTTCTAGCTTCTCAAAAGGTTGTTATCTCAGCTGAGAATAGAGGGGTATTTATAGGCCTCAAGAGGATTCAAATTTGGGCTCCAAAATTTGAATTCTCTTTGGTTTCCGATGCTGGCAGTGCCACCGCCTATCAGTGGCGGTGCCACCGCCTGTCAGTGTCTGACACTGATAGTGGACTGGCGGTGCCACCGCCCAGCCAAGCGGTGCCACCGCCCAGCTCTCGGGTGCTGGGCGGTGCCACCGCCAAACTCTCCGGTTCACTGGTTGGGCTTTAAATTTAGCCCAAACCAAGTCTAATTTTGGGCCCAGTTGGCCCCTACTTGGGTTATAGGATTAACACCTAATCCTAACCTTAATTAATATGCTAACTACGAATTTAAAGATATTTCCTAAGCTATTACAAAGTCTATAATTCAAGACTTCTTCCGGCGAGCTTCCGGCGAACTTCCGGCGGTCTTCCGATAAACTCTCGGAAACCATTCTGCGGACTCCCGGCAAGCTCCTTGACTTCATGATTTGATCTTGGCGAGTTCCAACGAGCTTCTTCGGCAAGCTCCGATCTTTCTCGGTGAGCTCCGCGAACTTCCAACGAACCTTCCGGCGAGCTTCCGAAAAACCCTTCGGCAAGCTCCCTACTCATTCTCGGCTAGTTCCGGCAGCATTCCCAATGAACCTTCGGACTTCCATCGAACTCTTGAACTCGCAACAAATCCTTTGCGCTTGACTCCAACACTTTGTTTCGCTTTATGTCTTCGTCGTTATCGTAGTTAATCCTGCACACACAAGCCAAAACTCTACTCCGATCTAGACCTTTATTACAACGCGAATTGACATTCTGTTGCCCGACACGTTATTGGTTAGCGCTTCGTCCGATTCTTCATCGCATCGTCCTCCCTTGCGGCTTGTTGCCCAATCGGCGGTTGACCCCCACAACCCCGATATCCTTGGCGCAATTCCGCTCTTGGCCCGATGCCCGATGTCCGAAGTCTTCTGCCATCCAATATCCTAACGTGATCTCCTCCGACGCAACGTCAATTCCTCCTACGTTAACTGTCTAATCCTAATCGAGTAGACCTGCATCACTCAAAATGCAATTTAAATTATAAATACATATCAAGTGGTTTCATTATCAAAATACGAGATTCAACATGTCCTGCATATATTGCTGGATTAAGTATCCAAAATAATTATTTTGGCCGGTCATAATCCAATACATAGTACTTAACTCTATTTCACTAATCTCATCATGATGAAATTGTTTAGGAATTTAGAGTTAAAGGGCAACAAGTGCTCGTAACTTTTGGGAATCATGCTTAGGTTCGGATTTACGAAAAGAGTTTCTAAGGCTTCGGAGTAAGTTGCTCCGATTACATTGATATCCCATTTACTTTTAAAATAACAACCCCTATCCTTTTCGGTAATTTTAATTAACTCACATATAGTGCTATCAAAGATTTGAATTTATGTTTCTAAGAGGTAGGTAGTTAAGCTATCATTGTTCATACTTAAGTTTGCGTAAAATAACCTAACCAACCTAGGATAAATTGGTTCATTAATTTGGAGGAGAGATAAGGCATCTAAATTTGTAAATCATCTAATGGGTTCTAGGTTTCCAAGTTCATCTAGATCAACATGTTTGCCCTTATGTATTGTTTTTGTTTTGAAATTAGGAAACCTAAGAGTTACTTCATTAGATCTAAAGAGGATTTGGTCATAGGAATCTCCTTCCACCTTTTTCCCTTTGGTTCTTGATGATCTCTTAGGAGTCATATCTAATCATGATGATAGATTAAGAGAGAACTTTAAAGAATAGGCCAAATAATGAGAGGAAGAAAAAAATTTCAGATCTTACCTTATATAAGTTTCCTTGGGAGGTAGAGAGCTTGACCCAAGAAGAACCCCTCTCTTAGGCTTCTAGAGGCTTAGAATGAGATTGAGAGAGGTTTAGAGGGCTTTGTAAGAGTGCTAGGGAGGGTGCTCCGGGGTTGGGGGCGGTTCCATCACAGACCCTAACCCCCCCCTCTTTATAAGGGGGTTCCCGGGTGATGCCACTGCCAACCTAACAGTGCCATCACTTGGGGATCGAGCGCCCAGGCGGTGCTACCACCGGTTCTGGCGGTGCCACCACTAGCACATTAAAAATTGATTTTTTTTTATTTTTGTTTTCAAAAGTTTTAATGTGTTTGATTTAAGATAGGATAGTGTCTTGGATCACTCTTTAAGATGTCATTTAAAATTGAAAAGAAAGAAGTCAAATCCACGAAAACCGAAAAGAGGATGAAAATTTTTCGAAAAATATATACAATCAAGCTCATTCACAAGGACAATTTAACATCCTAATTCCTTTCTAATAAAGTCAAATTGATCTTCATTTAAGGCTTTTGTGAAAATGTTCGCTAATTAATGTTTTGTATCAATAAATTCTAGAATGACATTATTATTGACATGATCTCATATAAAGTGATGCCTAATGTCAATATGCTTAGTTCTAGAGTGTTGAATTGGATTTTTGGTTAGACAAATAGCACTTGTATTATCACATTTTATGGGAATGTTCTTTAAGTAAATTCTATAATCTTCCAATATATTTTTCATCCAAGCAACTTGTGCACAACATGCACTTGCAACTATGTATTCGGCTTCCACTGTAGATAGTGCAACCGAATTTTATTTCTCGGAAGTCCAAGAAATAAGTGCATGTCCTAAAAATTGACATATTCCATATGTGCTTTTTCTATCTATCCTACATCCACCAAAATCGGCATATGCATAAGCTATTAAATCAAAATTATTGGATTTTGGATACCATAATCCTAAATTATGAGTTCCTTTAAGATATCTAAGGATTCTTTTTAACACTTTTAAGATGAAATAATTTAGGATTAGTTTGAAATCTAGCACAAAGTCCTACACTAAACATGATATCCGGTCTAGTTGCGGTGAGGTAAAGTAAACTACTAATCATTCCCCTGTATGTTTTTTTATCAAAGCTTTCACCACTTTCATCCATGTCTAACTTAGTGGAAGTACTCATAGGAGTATTTATAGCTCTTGAACCATCCATGTTAAATCGTTTTAATAATTCTAAAGTATATTTAGATTGATTAAGACATATACCATTACTAAGTTGTTTAATTTGCAATCCTAAAAAGAAGGTTAATTCTCCCATTAGGCTCATTTCAAATTCATAACCCATACACTTGGCAAATGATTCACATAGTGATTCATCCGAAGAACCAAAAATAATATCGTCAACATAAATTTGAACAATAAGAAAATTATTTTCAAAATGTTTAATAAACAATGTAGTATCAACCTTGCCTTTTATAAACTTATTTAAAATAAGAAAGGAACTAAGCCTTTCATACTAAGCTCTAGGAGCTTGTTTTAAGCCATAGAGAGCCTCTGTCAATTTAAATACATAATTAGGAAGAAGAGAATTTTCAAATCCGGGAGGTTGTTCAATATACATTTCTTCGGAAATAAAACCATTCAAGAAAGCACTTTTGAAATCCATTTGAAATAGTTTAAAATCATTACTACCAGTATAGGCAAGGAGCATCCTAATGGCTTATAATCTTGCCATAGGAAAGAAGGTCTCTTCGTAATCGATACCTTCTTCTTGGTTGAAACCTTTGCCCACTAGTCTAGCCTTGTTTCTAACTACGATACCGCATTCATCTTGCTTGTTTCTAAAGATCCATTTAGTACCAACGACTAAATGGTCACTAAGTCTAGGAACAAGCTTCCATACCTCATTCCTCTTAAATTGGTTCAATTCCTCTTGCATTGCAACAACCCATGAATCATCTTTCAAGGCTTCGTCAATGCATTTAGGTTCAATTTGAGAAAGGAAGGCTGTGTTAGCACAAAAATTCTTGAAGGAAGAATGAGTTTGAACCCCTTTTGATATATCTCCTATAATTAGCTCCATTGGATGAGCATCTATATATTTTTATTCCTTGGGTAACGAAATTTCGGAAGATGATGCATCCAAGTTGCTATTTTGAGGAGAAGGTTCATTTAAATTCAAATTATCAAAACCAAGATCATCATCAAAATCATTTTTCTTTAACTCAGAAATTTCATTAAAAACTACATGAATAGACTCTTCTATAACTAAGGTTCTTTTGTTAAAAACATGAAAAGCCTTAGAAAGGGAAGAGTAACCAAGAAAGATGCCTTCATCGGATTTAGCATCAAATTTTCCTAAGGCATCCTTTTTATTCAAAATAAAGCATTTGCAACTGAAAACTTTAAAATAAGAAACACTTGGTTTTTTGTTATTCCATAATTCATGGGGAGTTTTTGATAGAGATGGTCTTATTAGAACCCTATTCATGACATAGTAAGCCATAGTAACGGCTTCGACCTAAAAATACTTAGGTAGACTGTGTTCATTTAACATGGTTCTTATCAACATGACAAACATGAACAACATTTATAAATCCACAAGCTAAATAAATTATACAATCAGAACTCCAACTATTCACCACAAGTTCATATCGTCATAAATTAGACTTAACATTCCAAAATTCCAAATAAGAGAGATCTTCTAACATTTTTACATAGTATATCCATTTCGATCATCAGAACAATTCATTACATACAAAATATGCTTATACAACAATAGCATAACAACCAACAAGACTTGCCCATAATTATGAATAGCTATCCACTGCCTCAGCCCAAATCAAACATCTCGAAGAGTGACACGCTGACCTGAAAGATTTATATAACAACGGAGTGAGCCAAAAATGGCTCAGCAAGTGACAAAACATATTCAGAACAAAAGGAACGGTTTCAAACGAGTAAGGTATCATAATGTAAGGCAGAATACAAGAATTCTCAAGGATACCATCTCATTAGATACAAAATCATATGTATCATGTCATTCAAAACATATTTGATTCATAACAAATGGAGCATAGAGTAATTGGAGCATATCAATGGCAGATAGGACATTTCAGAACATATCAGTTCATAGCAAATGGAGCACAGAGTAATTGGAGCATATAAGTGGCAGATAGGATAATTCAGAACATATCAGTTCATAGCAAATTGAGCACAGAGTAATTGGAGCATATCAATGGAGTATGAAATGTTCCGGAGCATATCAACGACATATGGAACATTTCGAAACATATCAACAGTGGATGAAACATTTCAAAGCATATCAATAACAAATACCGTACAGAAGCTCAAACGTCGTCTTTAACGTTGCAAACATATCAATCTTATCCAAAGCATGTATAGAAACACATAACCAAAGCTCTGGATATCATATCAAACATACAGAAGGTGTAGTGGGATCTCAGTCAGAATGTGATTCATCCATTTCTGAATGATCACATGACAAAAGTCTCCCACGTCTGGGAGCTCCATCCACCCACGTCTAGGTGAAGTCAGAGGGGGTCGGCAGAGCATCGCAGGCTTTAAGCACATATCCTTTACCTTTTCTGGCAAAGGTCCAGAATATCCCACATAGCGGGACCCCACATAGCGGACAATAAGCGCATACCCTTTACCATTTCTGGCAAAGGTCCAGACAATCCCACACACCAGAGTACAAGAGGGCAGTTTTAACAGTAAGTAGCATATATCGGAAGCACACGCGGAACAACAAAACGTACATGTGCCTTTTCAAGACAATAAGCTGCAAGGAACAAATCTCTCACAAATGTATTCATATTAGGAATGAAATGGAAGCAAGAGTATACAGGGAATCCAAGCAATCATATTTAGCTCAATTCAAATAAGAAGGTTAGAAGAATTCAATATCCAAAGGAATGAAACTAGAATAGGCACACATCGAAAGCAAATGCGGAATCATGGGTTATACATGTGCCAATAGAAGTCAATATGATATAGCTTAAACGTTACACAATAGTTTTCAAGAATGCAAATAACTTTAAGGAGAAGAGCATACAAGAATTCAGAGCAGTATTATAAAGCTCAATTGAATAAGAAAGCTAAAGGATATCAATTTCCAAAGGAATGAAACCAGAATATTAGAAATCGACCAAAGCTCGATTTCTGGCAGAATACAAGAGACACATTGAACAAATGATTCAAACTATCAATCGTGCTCCAATTGACTCAGAAATATATCATTGGATTATACTTTCAGATAAGACAAGCTTCATATAAATTGAACTGTCCAATAGAGAGAGTTACAAATAATTTGGTAAACAAGGGTCGTAGAACAAAATCTCTGTTTGGCAGAATTCATAATGTCGGATTCAACAGATAACTGGGCAGGTGTTTGGATTCCAAATCTTTCAATCCATATATCAAAAGAAAGATCTATGAGTCTGGTTTCCAATGAAATAAGCTTTGAGTAAATCAATGTTTGCAAAAGGGACTTATAAGCAGTTCAGTATCAAAAGGTCAGAAATTACGATCCCTATTTTGCAGAATCTGTAGGCTCATTTGAAACAGAAGTTTGGGCAGATAAATTTACTCCGAATTCTTAAAATAAGCTATCAAAATAAAGGTTTATGAGTCTATATTCTGATCAAATAATTTTTGTCCAAATCAGAGGTCAATACATGAAGTTATAGCCATAACAAAGTAGAAGGGTCAGAATATCAGAAGTTGCATAAATTCGAATCGTTACGTCTAAACAGGAGATATATCAAATGAAAGGCTAGAACAATTCAAAGTTCCTCATATTCAAAACAAATGTAACGGTAAAATTACGGTAAGGAAAGATCAGGACACTTGCAATAGGAAAGATTAGAAAGCTTGCAATAGGAAAGATCAGAACACTTACAAGAAGAAATATCAGAGCAATTATAGGAGAAACGATCAGGGAACTTGCCTTTCAAAGATTTCGATCCGAAGATCCAAAGAAGGTGCTTGCCCAAATCCTTCTACTTTTCCTCCGTGTCCTCTCTCTGTTTCGTTTTGTGCTCCCGTTTTCTTCCTTTCTTCGCAACTACATCACGTGTCGAACATCGAGGCACAGTCACCTGCTCTCTCTTACTCTCATTCCTTTTTTTTCTTTCCCAAATGCAGCTGCCACAGTCGCCGCCGCTACCGCTGCCACAATCGCAGCCCCTTCCACCGCACTACCTTCCTTCCTCCTCTTCTTTCGCAGACACAACTGCTGCATACGCAGTCGCTGCCGCTGTGGCCGCAATCCCTTCCGCAGCCCCTTTTTCCCCCTTTCCTTTCTTTTCTTTCCCAGCTGCAACTGTCGCAGTCGCAGTCGCAACCGTGGCCGCAGCCACCACAACCGCAGCCTTTTCTTTCTCCCCTGCTCTATTTCCTCTCCTTCTCTTCCAGCTGCAACTGCCACTGCCACAGCTGCCTCTCCTTCTCCTCTTCCTCTCTTCTTCCCTTTTCCTTTCTCTTCTTCTTTCTTTCCTTCTCTTCTTTCCCAACTGCACGGTTGCAGTCGTAGCCTCAGCCGCGGCCACAACCTCTTCTTCCTCCCCTGCTCATCTTCCTCTCCTTCTTCTCTTCCAACTGCAGCTGCCATCGCAGCAGCCGCAGCCCCTTCTCTTCCCCTTCTCTTCTTCCTCCCCTTCCCTTCTTCCTTCCTCTTCCTCTTTCCCTGCCACAGTTGCAGCTGCCACAGCCGCAGCCGCAGCTACTTCTTTCCCTTCTCCTCTTCCTCCTCCTTCTTTTCTTCTTCTTCTCTTCTTCTCCTTCCTCCCCTTCTTCTCCCCGACGAACAGCACCTCCTTTCCTCTGTTTCCTCCTACAGGAAACAGAGGTGCCGCCTCTGAACCCGCTTCTACTTCTTCTCTTCTTCCTCACCATCTCTTCCTCTCCTTCTCTTCCAGCTGCAGCTTCCACCGCCGCAGCCGCAGCTCCTCCTTTCCCTTCTCTTCTTCTTCTCCTCTTCTACTTCCCTCCTCTGTTTCCTCTACAGGAAACAGAGGTATCACAACCTCTTCTCCTGCTTCCTCTTCCTCTTCTTTTCCTCTTCTTCTTCTTCTCCTCTTCGAACGCCCCACACCTCTCCTCTGTTTCCACCTGCAGGAAATAGAGGTGCTGCAGCCCTAGCTGCTGCCACCTCTCACTCCTCTCCCTCTTCCCTCTCTTTTCCCTCTTCTTCTCCTTCTCTTCTTCTCCTCTTCCTTTTTTCCTCCCCAACGCCACACACCTCCTCGCTGCAGCCTTGCCGCAGCTATCCTCCTCTCTTCTTCTTCTTCTTCTTCTTCTTCTTCCCTTCTCCTCCCCAACGCCCCACACATCCTCTCCTCTGTTTCCACCTACGGGAAACAAAGGTGCAGCAGCCCTAGCTGCTGTTGCTGCCTCTCCCTCTCCTCTCCATCTTCCCTCTCTTCTTCTTCTTCTTCTTTTCTTCTCTTCTCCCTCTTCCTCCTCTCTTCTTTTCCCTCTTCTTCTCTTCTCCCTCTACTTCTCTTCTTCTTCTCCCCACGCCCCGTCGCTTCTCTCTGTTTCTCGAAGAAACAGAGAGAGCGTGGGAGGCAGTGGGATAAAACCGAAATTTTCGGTTTTTTTTTATTTTCTTCTTTTTACAACTTAACAGTTTAGTCCTTAAAATTTCCATATTTACATATAGGTCCTCCGATTTATAAATAAATCTTTATTAATAATTTTCAAAAGTGAGGGATATTACACTCTCCCCTCCTTAAAAGAAAATTTAGTCCTCTAAATTGATTATTACTCAATCGATGAAAAGATGAGGATTATGATATCTTTATTTCCTCCTCTTGCTCTTAAATAGTTTCATCAATACAATACAATTACATAATTATCCACGAGTGACCGAAATATTCTCCTCCTTGATCCTCAATAGACGGTAACCCGACCTTCAATCAATTTCTAAAAATTCTTGCGCACCCTGCAGTTAATCAAACAAGTCGTTACTTCAGAAAATACTCATTTTTGATGGTTACTTGATTCAATTGTCTATAATCATTACAAAGCCTCAATGTTCCATACATCTTTTTAACTAACACCGGAGCACCCCATGATGAAATATTAAGCCAAATAAAATCCTCATTTAATAATCCTTTTAGTTGCTTTTCCAATTCCACTTACTCAAATGATATCATTCTGCAGAGAGGCTTAGATATTGGGATTGTCCCAAAGACCGAATTAAAAGCAAAGTCACGTTTGGAGGTAATCCAAGCAAGTCATTATGGGATACATTAGGCAAGGAGATAAATCATGTCCAATACTTTCAAAATAAAAGATCGGCTGATCAAATGTACAAAAAGTTATCATTTGTTATATACCAATCCATACTGGTATGATGGGAAGATAGTCAATCCATACCAAGTATAATATCAAAACTCCAAATCCTTAGGAGAACTAAATCAGCAAAAAGTTCAAGTTCCCCAATAAAAATCAGACAAGAGGACCAGATTCAAGTCTGTTATCAAAGAATCTCTAATGATCGTATTTTCATATAGCACATAATGCAGTGGTCTAGGTTGAATGCCCAAGTGATAAGCAAAATATTACGAATCAAATCGTAGATTGGACCCATGGTCGAACAAATATTTGCATTCTTTCATAAACATGCATAATACCTTCGGTCACTAATTTCAGAAGTTTCATAATCGTATTCAGTGATAGCATACACTCTGACATGGGCAGATGATTTATGAGGCAGTGACTCTTTCTTCTTGTTCAAAGGACAGTCTTTTATTTTATGATCCAACTTTCCACAAGCAAAATAGACTCCAATCACCCGAAACACAAATTTGTTTCATAATTTAACTTATAATTTACACATGATTGAGTCTTTTGTGGTGACTTCCCATTTCATATCCAAATGTCTTGACCCTCTTGTTATTACTTTTTGATTCATTTCCAATCATATTTTTATTGCTAAACTTATCCTTATCATTCTTGCCACATATCTCCAAAAATTATTTTCATTGCTGTCAAGAATAATCAGCCTCTACTTCCAATATAAGGTAGCAAAAGAAATCTTTTGATCATTAGAACAATTTTGTATATCAAATATCTTCTCCATTTGCATCATCCATTTTTCTACCACCAAGGAAATTAGGTTCATCATGCTTCTGCTGCGCCACTCTGATTCAATATCCCCAATCAATCCTTTCATTCCCCTTAATTAATTAGAAACAAATAAAATAGGAGGACCAAATGTCCTCATCATCCCAGATTCCTAAAATGCATCAAAGAAAATTTTCACCAATCACTATAGTTCATTGGACCTCAATATATTTTGCACGTCAACATATTAAATATTCCAGTAATCCTTAAACAATGCTCTGATACCACCTCTGTCACGCCCCCTCAAAATATACATGATATTAAAAATTTTCATCACAGACCAATCCAGGATCCAAACTAACGTTTGAGGACACTGAAAAACATTCAATCAAATTCACTTCCATAAAACCTGTGCATTTTAAAATCATATATCACATCACTCGATAATTCACATTTATGGCAACCCAAGCCAACTTGACAAACATGAACAACATTTATAAATCCACAAGCTAAATAAATTATACAATTAGAACTCCAACTATTCACCACAAGTTCATATCGTCATAAATTAGACTTAACATTCCGAAATTCCAAATAAGAGAGATCTTCTAACACTTTTACACAGTATATCCATTTCGATCATCCGAACAATTCATTACATACAAAATATGCTTATACAACAATAGCATAACAACCAACAAGACTTGCCCATAATTCTGAATAGCTATCCACTGCCTCAGCCCAAATCAAACATCTCGAAGAGTGACACGCTGACCTGAAAGATTTATGTAACAACGGAGTGAGCCAAAAACGGCTCAGCAAGTGACAAAACATATTCAGAACAAAAGGAACGGTTTCAAACGAGTAAGGTATCATAATGTAAGGCAGAATACAAGAATTCTCAAGGATACCATCTCATTAGATACAAAATCATATGTATCATGTCATTCTAAACATATTTGATTCATAACAAATGGAGCATAGAGTAATTGGAGCATATCAGTGGCAGATAGGACATTTCAGAACATATCAGTTCATAGCAAATGGAGCACAGAGTAATTGGAGCATATAAATGGCAAATAGGACAATTCAGAACATATAAGTTCATAGCAAATGGAGCACAGTGTAATTGGAGCATATCAATGGAGTATGAAATGTTTCGGAGCATATCAACGACATATGGAACATTTCGAAACATATCAACAGTGGATGAAACATTTCAGAGCATATCAATAACAAATACCGTACAGAAGCTCAAACATCGTCTTTAACGTTGCAAACATATCAATCTTATCCAAAGCATGTATAGAAACACATAACCAAAGCTCTGGATATCATATCAAACATACAGAAGGTGTAGTGGGATCTCAGACAGAATGTGATTCATCCATTTCTGAATGACCACATGACAAAAGTCTCCCACGTCTGGGAGCTCCATCCACCCACGTCTAGGTGAAGTCAGAGGGGGCCGGCAGAGCATCGCAGGCTCAAAGCACATACCCTTTACCATTTCTGGCAAAGGTCCAGAATATCCCACATAGCGGGACCCCACATAGCGGACAATAAGCGCATACCCTTTACCATTTCTGGCAAAGGTCCAGATAATCTCACACACCAGAGTACAAGAGGGCAGTTTTAACAGTAAGTAGCATATATCGGAAGCACACACGGAACAACAAAACGTATATGTGCCTTTTCAAGACAATATGCTGCAAGGAACAAATCTCTCACAAATGTATTCATATTAGGAATGAAATGGAAGCAAGAGTATACAGGGAATCCAAGCAATCATATTTAGCTCAATTCAAATAAGAAGGTTAGAAGAATTCAATATCAAAAGGAATGAAACTAGAATAGGCACACATCGAAAGCAAATGCGGAATCATGGGTTATACATGTGCCTATAGAAGTCAATACGATATAGCTTAAACGTTACACAATAGTTTTCAAGAATGCAAATAACTTTAAGGAGAAGAGCATACAAGAATTCAGAGCAGTATTATAAAGCTCAATTGAATAAGAAAGCTAAAGGATATCAATTTCCAAAGGAATGAAACCAGAATATTAGAAATCGACCAAAGCTCGATTTTTGGCAGAATACAAGAGGCACATTGAACAAATGATTTAAACTATCAATCGTGCTCCAATTGACTCAGAAATATATTATTGGATTATACTTTCAGATAAGACAGGCTTCATATGAATTGAACTGTCCAATAGAGAGAGTTACAAATAATTTGGTAAACAAGGGTCGTAGAACAAAATCTCTGTTTGGCAGAATTCATAATGTCAAATTCAACAGATAACTAGGCAGGTGTTTGGATTTCAAATCTTTCAATCCATATATCAAAAGAAAGATCTATGAGTCTGGTTTCCAATGAAATAAGCTTTGAGTAAATCAATGTTTGCAAAAGGGACTTATAAGCAGTTCAGTAACAAAAGGTTAGAAATTACGATCCCTGTATTGCAGAATCTGTAGGCTCATTTGAAACAAAAGTTTGGGCAGACAAATTTACTCCGAATTCTTAAAATAAGCTATCAAAACAAAGGTTTATGAGTCTATATTCTGATCAAATAAGTTTTGTCCAAATCATAGGTCAATACATGAAGTTATAGCCATAACAAAGTAGAAGGGTCAGAATATCAGAAGTTGCATAGATTCGAATCGTTACGTCTAAATAGGAGATATATCAAATGAAAGGCTAGAACAATTCAAAGTTCCTCATATTCAAAACAAATGTAACAGTAAAATTACGGTAAGGAAAGATCAGGACACTTGCAATAGGAAAGATTAGAAAGCTTGCAATAGGAAAGATCAGAACACTTGTAATAAGAAATATCAGAGCAATTATAGGAGAAACGATCAGGGAACTTGCCTTTCAAAGATTTCGATCCGAAGATCCAAAGAAGGTGCTAGCCCAAATCCTTCTACTTTTCCTCTGTGTCCTCTCTCTGTTTCGTTTTGTGCTCCCGTTTTCTTCCTTTCTTCGCAACTACACCACGTGTCGAACATCGAGGCACAGTCACCTGCTCTCTCTTACTCTCATTCCTTCTTTTTCTTTCCCAAACGCAGCTGCCACAGCCGCCGCCGCTACCGCTACCACAATCGCAGCCCCTTCCACCGCACAACCTTCCTTCCTCCTCTTCTTTTGCAGACACAGCTGCTGCATACGCAGTCGCTGCCACTGTGGCCACAATCCCTTCTGCAGCCCCTTTTTCCCCCTTTCCTTTCTTTTCTTTCCCAGCTGCAACTACCGCAGTCGTAGTCGCAACCATGGCCGCAGCCACCACAGCCACAGCCTTTTCTTTCTCCCCTGCTCTATTTCCTCTCCTTCTCTTCCAACTGAAGCTGCCACTACCACAGCTGCCTCTCCTTCTCCTCTTCCTCTCTTCTTCCCTTTTCGTTTCTCTTCTTCTTTCTTTCCTTCTCTTCTTTCCCAGCTGCACGGTTGGAGTCGCAGCCTCAGCCACGGCCACAACATCTTCTTCCTCCCCTGCTCATCTTCCTCTCCTTCTTCTCTTCCAACTACAGCTGCCATCGCAGCAGCCGCAGCACCTTCTCTTCCCCTTCTCTTCTTCCTCCCCTTCCCTTCTTCCTTCCTCTTCCTCTTTCCCTGCCACAGCTGCAGCTGCCACAGTCGCAGCCGCAGCTACTTCTTTCCCTTCTCCTCTTCCTCCTCCTTCCTTTCTTCTTCTTCTCTTCTTCTCCTTCCTCCCCTTCTTCTCCCCGACGAACAGCACCTCCTTTCCTCTGTTTCCTCCTGCAGGAAATAGAGGTGCCGCCTCTTCACCCGCTTCTACTTCTTCTCTTCTTCCTCACCATCTCTTCCTCTCCTTCTCTTCCAGCTGCAGCTTCCACTGCCGCAGCCGCAGCTCCTCCTTTCCCTTCTCTTCTTCTTCTCCTCTTCTACTTCCCTTCTCTGTTTCCTATATAGGAAACAGAGGTATCACAACCTCTTCTCCTGCTTCCTCTTCCTCTTCTTTTCCTCTTCTTCTTCTTCTTCTTCTTCTCCTCTTCGAACTCCCCACACCTCTCCTCTATTTCCACCTGCAGGAAATAGAGGTGCTGCAGCCCTAGCTGCTGCCACCTCTCGCTCCTCTCCCTCTTCCCTCTCTTTTCCCTCTTCTTCTCCTTCTCTTCTTCCTTTTTTCCTCCCCAACGCCACACACCTCCTCGCTGCAGCCTTGCCGCAGCTATCCTCCTCTCTTCTTCTTCTTCTTCTTCTTCTTCCCTTCTCCTCCCCAATGCCCCACACATCCTCTCCTCTGTTTCCACCTGCGGGAAACAGAGGTGCAGCAGCCCTAGCTGTTGCTGCTGCCTCTCCCTCTCCTCTCCATCTTCCCTCTCTTCTTCTTCTTCTTCTTTTCTTCTCTTCTCCCTCTTCCTCCTCTCTTCTTTTCCCTCTTCTTCTCTTCTCCCTCTACTTCTCTTCTTCTTCTCCCCACGCCCCGCCGCTTCTCTCTGTTTCTCGAAGAAACAGAGAGAGCGTGGGAGGCAGTGGGATAAAACCGAAATTTTCAGTTTTTTTTATTTTCTTCTTTTTACAACTTAATAGTTTAGTCCTTGAAATTTCCATATTTACATATAGGTCCTCCGATTTATAAATAAATCTTTATTAATAATTTTCTAAAGTGAGGGATATTATAATAGGAGTGTTAATAGCTTTTGAGCTATTCATATTAAACTTTTTTAGCAAATTCATAGCATATTTAGTTTGACTAATAAAGATGCAATTGCTTAGTTATTTGATTTGTAAGCCTAAGAATAATGTTAATTCTCCCATTAAACTCATTTCGAATTCAAGACTCATAATTTTAGCAAAAGATTCACAAAGAGATTCCTTTGTAGAACCAAAGATAATATCATCAACATAAATCTGAATAATGAGAAAATTATTTTCAAAATTCTTGATGAACAATATAGTATTAACCTTGCCTTTTGTGAAATTATTTTCAATAAGAAAAGAACTAAGTCTCTCATACCAAGCCCTCGGAGCTTGTTTTAAACCATAGAGAGCTTTAGTTAATCTAAACACATGATTAGGGAGGCTATTATTTTCAAATCCAAGAGATTGTTTAACATAGACTTCTTCGGAAATAAAGCCATTAAGAAAAGCTCTTTTAACATCCATTTGAAACAACTTAAAATTATTACTACTAGCGTAGGCAATGAGCATCCTTATGGCTTCTAATCGAGCCACAAGAGCGAAGGTTTCTTCGTAATCAATACCTTCTTCATGGTTGAAACCTTTGGCCACTAATCTAGCCTTGTTTCTAACCACGATACCATATTCATCTTGCTTGTTTATAAAAACCCATTTAGTACCAATAACTAAATGGTCATTTGGCCTAGGAGCAAGCTTCCACACCTCATTTCTCTCAAATTGATTTAATTCATCTTGCATTGCGATAATCCATGAATCATCTTTCATGGCTTCGTCAACACATTTGGGTTCAATTTGGGAGAGAAAAGCGGCGTTGGAACAAAAATTTTTAAGAGAAGAACGTGTTTGAACCCCCTTTGATGTGTCTCCTAAGATTAGCTCCTTAGGATGAGCATCTACATACTTCCAATCCTTGGGTAAGGATGTTTTGGAAGTGGATGCATCTAAGTTGCTAGTTGGAGACGGGGTTTCATTTAAATTCAAGGAATCAAAATTAACATCATCATCAAAATCATTTTTCCTGATTTCGAAAATCTTATTGAAAACAACATGAATGGATTCTTTAATAATTAAAGTTCTTTTATTGAAGATACGAAAAGCTTTAGAGACCGAAGAATAACCAAGAAAGATTCCTTCATCGGATTTAGCATCAAATTTTCCTAAGTTATCTTTTTCATTCAAGATAAAACACTTACACCCAAAGACTTTAAAATATGAAACATTGGGTTTTTTGTTGTTCCATAACTCATAGGGAGTTTTGGTGAGTAAGGGTCTTACTAGAACTCTATTCAAAATATAGCATGCAGTGTTTATGGCTTCGGCCGAAAAATATTTGGGTATGCTATGTTCATTCAACATGGTTTTTGCCATTTCTTGTAAATTTAGATTTTTTCTTTCTACTACTCCATTTTGTTGAGGATTTATTGGAGTAGAGAAATTATGGTTGTATCTATTGAGTTCACAAAATTCTTGGAAATAATGGTTTTGAAATTCACCACCGTGATCACTTCTAATTGACAAAATCATAGAACCCTTCTCATTTTGAACAAGTTTACAAAACTTGGTAAAATATCTAAAGCATTCATTTTTCTGTTTTAAGAAGTAAGTCCATGTGTATCTGCTATAGTCATCCACAATGACGAAGGCGTATTTGCTACCTCCTAGGCTTGATGTAGAGATTGTTAGGATCGAGGGCACTAAGAGGGGGGGGGGGGGTGAATTAGTGCAGCGGAAATCTTTCAGCGATTAAAAACGAAAGCTGCGTTCGTTCGAAAAAAACTATTTTGATGCAAAAGCCGATTCTAAGATTGCTTATGATTAAGTGCAGTTTACGTTTAAACACAGTTAGCGTCTAAACACAGTTTGCGTCTAAATGCAGATTGCGTCTAAACTCAGATTGCGTCTAAGCGCAGATTGCGTCTAAGCGCAGATTGTGTCTAAACACAGTTTCCGTCTAAGCGCAGTTTAAGCAGAAGTATAAAGACAATGTGCTGCTATTGTACAGCTCAAAAAGTAATATGCAGAAAGCAGATTTACGTCTAAACGCAGATTTACGTCTAAACGCAAATTTACGTCTAAACGCATATTTACGTCTAAACGCAGATTTACGTCTGAACTTTGAAACTCGTTTGTATACTCGTAGAAGGCAGTATGTAGTTGAAATCAAGACGTAAACGTAAACTGAAATCTGATGATTGTGCGAGGAAAGCCGATTTACGTCTAAATGCAGTTTTACGTCTAAATGTTGAAACTCGTTCGTAAAATTGCAGAAGACAGTTTGCAGTTATAAATAGAATCAAAATGTAAATGTAAACTGCAAGGAATCTCGTTCGTAAAAGCGCAGAAGATAGTTCGCAGTTATAAACAGATTCAAGACGTAAATGTAAGCTGCAATGTAAAGATCGTACGAAAACACCTATTGACGTCCGAATCCATATTCGGAAAGATCAGCACTTAGAACTTGTTCGTAAAGGCGCAGAGAGCAGTAGTTATGTAGGAGGTTTGCAGTAATGATAAGGTACTTGAAATAAAAGCAAACCAGAGATTTAGAGTGGTTCGGTCAGTCTTGACCTACTCCACTTTTGGCTTCCTCCTCCGACGAGGTCACCGACGTCAACTAGCTGCCTTCCTTTAATGGGCGAAGGCCAACTGCCCTTTTACAGTTTCTCTCCTTTTGACGGGCTCAGGAGACAACCCTTACAGATCCTTTCTCTCCTCTCTTTACAACTCAAGACTTGAAGAACAGAAAAGAGGAGAACTTTTGGACTTTACACAAATTTGAGCTCTTAGAATCACTGAAAAGATCAAGATTTCGGTGTGGATCTATATCCCTTCAGTACTGAATGGGTGGGGTATTTAGAGGCCCCAACCCAATTCAAATTTGGAGCTCAAAACGATCAAATCCCGGAATTTCGAGATCAGGCGGTTGCACCTCTTGACTGGAGAGGTTGCACCGCCTGGCAGAGCTCGAAGACCGAGCTCAGGCGGTGCTACCTCTCTGTTAGGGAGGTTGCACCGCCCAGTCTTGCTCGAAGACTGAGCCCAGGCGGTGCCACCTCTCTGTCAGGGAGGTTGCACCGCCCAGTCTTGCTCGAAGACTGAGCCCAAGCGGTACCACCTCTCTTTCAGGGAGGTTGCACCGCCCAGTCTAGCTCGAAGACTGAGCTCAGGCGGTGCCACCTCCTGGCTGGGGAGGTTGCACCGCCCAGTCTCGCTGGGAGGCTTAGCCCAGGCGGTGCCACCTCTTGGCCTAGGCGGTTGCACCTCCTGGTGCAATCAGGGTCCGAATGGTTAGCTCCATTCGGCCCACTTTCTATCTTTCCAGGGTCCCAATTGCCCCAAGATTAAGCTAATGGGATCACCTCCCATTTTCCAACTTAATCAACATGCTAACTACGATTAAATCTAAGACAATTTCTGCAGCTTTGCTCCGATGCGTCAATCGCTTCTTCCGGCGAGTTTCCGGCGAACTTCCGTCGATCATCCGATGTACCCTCGGTGATTCTTCTGCGGACTTCCGGCAAACTCCTGGACTTTGCGACGATCCACTTGGCGAGTTCCGACGAGCTTCGCTTGGCAAGCTTCTGGACTTCTCGGATCTGTTCTCGCAGAACCTCTGACGACCGTCCGAACTTCCGTTGAAATCTCGAACTCCCAACGTGATCATGAACTTGACTCCGGTGCAACTCCTGCTGCTTGTCTAACTTTCATCGTAGTTAATCCTGCACACTTTTCTCAACACATAGATTAGACAACAAATGACAATTGACTTCATCATCAAAATCCGAGATTCAACAATCTCCCCCTTTTTGATGATGACAATCAATTGACAATGGAGTTATCCTTAACTCCCCCTGTCTATTTGTCATAGTTGAGATAACCTTGAATTCAAGACCTAAGAATTCAAGTGATGTATTGATAAGTTAGATCCGTTAAACGTATCAATACTCCCATCATGATACTCATCACGATGTATCTCTTCAAAGATGATGTCAAGGCTTGACATACATCATCAAGTTTGTATGATTGTGTTTGTAACTATTCATCATGTAGTTTGAACATTATCATATAAAGCTGTGAAGCGCTATTACATGATGCACATATTTGAAATATTCTAGCAAGTTTTGCATTTTCTTCAAATGATAAGATATCAACTCAGGGCATAATGCAAACTATAGCACACGTTCATATATCTCTTGGTGATGCAAGGATGGCATAATCATAACATTGTTGATAGCATCACTCAAGTATTTTGCAAGTATGACATGATCATGGCAGTTTTTATCAATTCATATGTTTCTCCCCCTTTGTCATCAACAAAAAGCATGGTAATTATGATACCAGGAAAATAATAATAGCAAGCTTATAGAGGAATTTTACATAGATTGCTTTAATACTTCTTCCCCTTTTTGTTATAAGCCATTGTCTATGTAAAGATTTAGCAGGATGGAATACATACACATGAATCACTTCATCAAATCTATTTCAGAAACTTATTTTTCATGAAAGTGTACGAGAAAATTTGTTTTATAGCATTCGAATAAATAAGATGCATTCGGACAAGATTTTGTTGCAGATGGCAATCAAGTGATTTGATCATTCAATATAGTCCGAAAAATAATTTTAACAAATTCATCTATTCGGACACATCAACATTCCTAATTCTCTTTTAATGAAATCAAGGCACAAGGTTTTCAAAACTTTTAGTTTCAAAGCACAACATTCTTAATTTGGACACATCACATACCAAACAGTAATGATACCATAAAAATCTGAGATAACTTTTACCACAAGGCGCAAGATATATGTTTACTATGATAGATGATTACAGCCAACACATCAGAAGTAACATAAGAAGTTTACAACAACAACAGGTGTTCAACAAGTTCATTGATGAGGTGAAAAATTAAAATGCCTAAACAAGGAGTCAAATTGACTATGAATTTACTGCAGCTCAGATAGGATTTGATCTTGTCGTTGTTCAATTCGTTCTTGTCTCTGTTCGAATCGATCCATTCGAATCCCAATTTCTTCGATGGATGTATGAGTTTGCTCAACTGGATGTGTTTCCTCAAAGGGAAGGGTCGGAGGAGATTGGGTACCCCTAAATACTGGTGTTTTCGGTTCTGGTTCGGGTTGAGGGTGATCAGTCCTTCTAGGGATTCTAACCCAGTTACCGTTTCTATAGTAACATCTTAGTCGGTGAAGTAGATTTTTGTTTATTATGCTGAATCGATCTACTTTCATTACTTCTTCTTCTGTTGGTATTAGAATGTCGTAAGCTTTCATTATTCTTATGATTATACCACCATATGGGAGCATCATATCTTTCTTAGATAATTCTAACATGTTTTGTTGGTTAAGATAACTAAGACAGATGTCATGTCCCTTCATGATTAAGTACATAGTTCCTAATTCTAATTGACTTATTTCATCATGATGGTATTGTTTAGGAAGAATTATACTAGTCATGATATGATGAAGTATCTTAGTATTCAAAGACAATAGATGTTCACAACTTTTAGGAACCAATGTTATGTTAGGATTGGCAAAGATTGTTTCTAAGGCTTCAACATAGGATTTTCCAATACTTTCATCATCCCATGATCCTCTAAAGTAAAGTCCTATGCTTTTTATGGGAATGCCTATCATATCACAAATGAACCTATCAGTGATTGAGATGTGTTGTCCTAAAAGATAGGTGGACATCCTTTCTTCATCATCTATTTGTATGTTATTGTAAAATAATCTAACTAGCCTAGGATAGATGGGTTCGTTAATCTGCAAGATTGGAAGTAGATCTAGGTTTGCAAACCATTGGATAGTCTCTAAGTCTCTTAGTTCATTTAGATCTACGTATTTTCCCTTATTGATAGATCTAAGTTCGAAAGAGGGAAATTTTTCAGCATGGTTTTTTGAATCGAAAAGAGTGAAATCAAACTCTTCTACTAATCTCCTCTTTCCCTTGTCCCTTGAGGATCTTCTAGATCCCATAACTACTGCTGTTTAGAGGGATGATGATGAGCAAGAGTAAATGAAGAACAAAACAGAATTTAAGGGCTTCTTAAAGAGTACCTTTGTGAACTCTTCAAGAGAAGGAAGGATTCTTGATGTTTTGCTCCGAAATGGGAGGTATTTGGAAGGCTTAGAGGAGTGAAATGAGAATGGAGGAGACTTGGGAGAGTAGAAGAGGAAATGGGAGTGAGTTGGGGTCGGTTCCACCGCCGGCCCTAGCGTGGGTTTAAAAAGCCAGAGTTGCGGGCGGTTGCACCTCTGGCTGGAGCGGTGCAACCTCTGGCAACCCGTGGTAGCTGGAGGTGCCACCGCTTGCAGCCAGTGAGCGCCTAATGTGATTTTGCCTTGAGGAGAGTTTTTTTTTTTTTTTTTTTTTTCAGAGCAATTAATGTTTATTAAGATAGATCTTTTAACGTGTATATGTCATACGTATGTTGATAGTTTGTTTGGTATCCCTTTTAAGATCATGACATATTTAGTTTCTTCAAGAGTTAATTCGTAGATGATAGTGTTGACGAGTTCGAAGATCAAGGGGATATGTGAATTTGGATATCATATGTTTCTAATAAGGTTGTATCCAAATCGTATTTGTGATTTCATAACTTCCACTTGTTACTTAAGCGTTGCGAGTTCCTTTTTGACTCTTGGTTTATGACTATCGAGAGTCAAGGAGCAGAATATTATTTCTTGCTCCTGCCTAAAATTTTAATGTTTTTATAGGAAGGGATGATTTTTAGGAACCCATTTGCTTTTGGGTGCCTCACAAATAGATCTGCATTATTTATCATGTTGCATGGAGTTTATCATGGTTCCTTTAGGAACCCAAATCAATTTGTTTGGACTTATTTTCTTGAATGGACAACAATGTGTCTTGTGTCCAAATTTACAACAGAAGTTACATTTGTCTTGATGTCGAATATGTAGGATGGAGCCTTTTATGAAGGTGGTTAGATTTTGGTGAGGACTTCTCACGAATCCAATTCCACTTTTTTTGGGAACGTGACCCTTGTTTGTAAGGATCATGTTCAATGACTTGCTACCAACCTCGAATTTCTTCAAGGTGTCCTTAAGTAGCAAGTTTTCTTTTTGGAGAGTTTCTAGATCATGGCATTTTATGCATGGGCTTAAACTATCATGATGTTCAGCATTTAACTTATCGAAATTACAAATAAGACTATCAAGCTCCTTTTTTAGCAATTTGTATTTACTACTGATAGTCTTACACTCATCAAACAATTCATGGAAAGCATTTAATAATTCATCGAATGATAAATCTGCATCTATTGAATTTGTTACCTCATCTTCGATGGCCATTAAGGCGTAATGAGCAACTTGCTCGGTGTTGGACTCCTCTTCTTCGGATGCGCTTGAGTCATCCCATGTTGCTTGAAGTGCCTTTTTCTTTGACGTTCTCCTTTTGACTTGGGGACAATCACTCTTGTAGTGTCCCGGCTTTTTGCATTCATAGCAGATTACTTGGTCCTTCTTGGGTTCAAGTTTATTTTTCGCATCATTCTTAAACTTGTTTCTTTTAAAGAACTTTTTAAACTTTCTTGTTAGAAGTGCCAAGTCATCATCACAGTCCTCATCACTTGAGTTTTCTCTCAAGTGGCATTCAGAAGTTTTGAGTGCCATATCCTTCCTGTTCTTTGGAAGGATGTCTTCTTGCTCTTCATGAGCTTTACAAGTCATTTCGTAGGTCATTAATGACCCGATTAGTTCTTCAAGAGGGAAATTTCGCAAATCTTTTGCCTCTTGAATAGCAGTGACTTTAGGATCCCAACTCTTAGGAAGGGATCTTAGTATCTTATTAACAAGCTCAAAATCCGAAAAGCTCTTTCCGAGTCCTTTTAGACCGTTGACGACATCCGTGAAACGGGTAAACATGTCGCCAATGGTTTCACTCGGTTTCATCCGAAAAAGTTCGAAAGAATGTAACAGCAAATTGATTTTTGACTCTTTTACTCTATTTGTGCCCTCATGGGTCACTTCGAGTGTGTGCCAAATATCAAATGCAGTTTCACAAGTTGAAACATGGTTAAACTCGTTTTTATCAAGTGCACAAAATAAGGCATTCATAGCCTTTGCATTAAGAGCAAAAGCCTTCTTCTCCAAATCATTCCAATCGATCATTGGAAGAGAAGACTTCGAAAATCCGTTTTCGACAAGATTCCACAGTTTAAAATCCATAGAAATAAGAAGGATCCTCATTCGGGTCTTCCAGTAGGTGTAGTCCGTCCCACTGAACATGGGTGGACGCGTAATAGAATGCCCCTCTTGGTTTCCGGCGTATGCCATTTCTCTTTGGGTTTTAGTCCGTTAGAGAGTTAACCTCTGATACCAATTGTTAGGATCAAGGGCACTAAGAGGGGGGGGGGGTGAATTAGTGCAGCGGAAATCTTTCAGCGATTAAAAACGAAAGCTGCGTTCGTTCGATAAAAACTATTTTGATGCAAAAGCCGATTCTAAGATTACTTATGATTAAGTGCAGTTTATGTTTAAACACAGTTAGCGTCTAAACGCAGTTTGCATCTAAATGCAGATTGCGTCTAAACTCAGATTGCGACTAAGCGCAGTTTGCATCCAAGCGCAGATTGCGTCTAAGCGCAGTTTGCGTCTAAGCGCAGATTGCGTCTAAACACAGTTTGCGTCTAAGCGCAGTTTAAGCAGCAGTATAAAGACAATGTGCTGCTATTGTACAGCTCAAAAAGTAATATGCAGAAAGCAGATTTACGTCTAAACGCAGATTTACGTCTAAACGCAGATTTACGTCTAAACGCAGATTTACGTCTGAACTTTGAAACTCGTTTGTATACTCGCAGAAGGCAGTATGTAGTTGAAATCAAGACGTAAACGTAAACTGAAATATGATGATTGTGCGAGGAAAGCCGATTTACGTCTAAATGCAGTTTTACGTCTAAATGTTGAAACTCGTTTGTAAAATTGCAGAAGACAGTTTGCAGTTATAAATAGAATCAAAATGTAAATGTAAACTGCAAGGAATCTCGTTCATAAAAGTGCAAAAGACAGTTTGCAGTTATAAACAGATTCAAGACGTAAATGTAAGCTGCAATGTAAAGATCGTACGAAAACACCTATTGACGTCTGAATCCAGATTCGGAAAGATCAGCACTTAGAACTTGTTCGTAAAGGCGTAGAGAGCAGTAGTTATGTAGGAGGTTTGCAGTAATGATAAGGTACTCGAAATAAAAGCAAACCAGAGATTTAGAGTGGTTCGGTCAGTCTTGACCTACTCCACTTTTGGCTTCCTCCTCCGACGAGATCACCGACGTCAACTAGCTGCCTTCCTTCAATGGGCGAAGGCCAACTGCCCTTTTACAGTTTCTCTCCTTTTGACGGGCTCAGGAGACAACCCTTACAGATCCTTTCTCTCCTCTCTTTACAACTCAAGACTTGAAGAACAGAAAAGAGGTGAACTTTTGGACTTTACACAAATTTGAGCTCTTAGAATCATTGAAAAGATCAAGATTTCGGTGTGGATCTATATCCCTTCAGTGCTGAATGAGTTGGGTATTTATAGGCCCCAACCCAATTCAAATTTGGAGCTCAAAACGATCAAATCCCGGAATTTCGGGATCAGGCGGTTGCACCTCTTGACTGGAGAGGTTGCACCGCTTGGCAGAGCTCGAAGACCGAGCTCAGGCGGTGCTACCTCTCTGTCAGGGAGGTTGCACCGCCTAGTCTTGCTCGAAGACTAAGCCCAAGCGGTGCCACCTCTCTGTCAGGGAGGTTGCACCGCCTAGTCTTGCTCGAAGACTGAGCCCAGGCGGTGCCACCTCTCTGTCAGGGAGGTTGCACCGCCCAGTCTAGCTCGAAGACTGAGCTCAGGCAGTGCCACCTCCTGGCTGGGGCGGTTGCACCACCCAGTCTCGCTGGGAGGCTTAGCCCAGGCGGTGCCACCTCTTGGCCTAGGCGGTTGCACCTCCTAGTGCAATCAGGGTCCGAATGGTTAGCTCCATTCGGCCCACTTTCTATCTTTTCAGGGGCCCAATTGCCCCAAGATTAAGCTAATGGGATCACCTCCCATTTTCCAACTTAATCAACATGCGAACTACGATTAAATCTAAGACAATTTCTGCAGCTTTGCTCCGATGCGTCAATCGCTTCTTCCGGCGAGTTTCCGGCGAACTTCCGTCGATCATCCGATGTACCCTCGGTGATTCTTCTGCGGACTTCCGGCAAACTCCTGGACTTTGCGACGATCCACTTGGCGAGTTCCGATGAGCTTCGCTTGGCAAGCTTCTGGACTTCTCGGATCTGTTCTCGCAAAACCTCCGACGACCGTCCGAACTTCCGTTGAACTCTCGAACTCCCAACGTGATCATGAACTTGACTCCGGCGCAACTCTTGCTGCTTGTCTAACTTTCATCATAGTTAATCCTGCACACTTATCTCAACACATAGATTAGACAACAAATGACAATTGACTTCATCATCAAAATCCGAGATTCAACAGAGATTGGTCCGAACAAGTCCATATGGATCAATTGTAAGGGCCTAGAGGTGCTTATTTGATTCTTAGATTTGAAACTACCCTTAATTTGTTTACCTAATTGGCAAGCACCACATACATTATCTTTTATGAACTTGATATGAGGAATTCCTCTTACAAGTTCTTTAGATGATATTTGAATGATTAGTTTCATACTAGCATGATCTAATCTTCTATGTCATAGCCAAGCATCCTCATTCAAAACCGAAAAACACATTTTATTACACAAATCGTTGATGTCAATAGTGTATACGTTATTTTGTTTTAATGCAATCATAGACGTGTTTTTGTGTGGTTTTTCAATGATGCAAGCATTAGATTCGAATCTGACAATATATCCTTTATCACATAATTGACTAATGCTCAAGAGGTTATATTTTAAACCATCAACTAACAAAACATCTTCGATAAAAAAGTTGGATTTGTTACCTATGATTCCTTTGCCAATGATTTTACCCTTGTTGTTGTCTCCGAAGGTGACATAGCCTTCGTCTACGCTAGTGAGCTTAGAGAATTGAGATGGATCTCCGGTCATATGCCTTGAGCATCCACTATCAAGGTACCATCTATTGCTCCTAGCTTGCGATGGTATAGGTTTCTACAAGAAAGGATGATCTTTAGGTACCCATTTGCTTTTGGGTGCCTCAAAAATAGATCTACATTGTTTATCATTTTGCATAGAATTTATCATGGTTCCTTTAGGAACCCAAATTAAATTGTTTGAACGAATTTTCTTGAATGGACAATAATGCGTTTTGTGTCCAAGTTTGCAACAAAAGTTGCATTTGCTTTGGTGTCGAACATGTAAGATGGGGCCTTTTATGAAAGTGGTTGGATTTTGGTGAGGACTTCTCATAAATCCGATTCCACTTCTTTTGGGAACGTGACCCTTGTTTGCAAGGATCATGTTCAAGGACTTGCTACCAACCTCGAATTTCTTCAAGGTGTCCTTAAGTAGCAAGTTTTCCATTTGGAGAGTTTTTAGATCATGACATTTTATGCATGAACCTAAACTATCATGATATTCAGTTTTTAACTTATCGAAATTACAAGTAAGACTATCATGCTCCTTTTTTAGCAATTTGTATTTTCTACTAATAATTTTGCATTCATCAAATAAGTCATGGAAGACATTTAATAATTCATCAAATGATAAATCTGCATCTATTAAATTCGTTACCTCCTCTCCGATGGCCATTAAGGCGTAATGAGCAACTTGCTCGGTGTTGGACTCCTCTTCTTCGGACGCACTCGAGTCATCCCATGTTGCTTTGAGTGCCTTCTTGTTTGATGTTCTATTTTTGACTTGGGGACAATCACTTTTGTAGTGTCCCGACTTTTTGCACTCGTAGCAAATAACTTGGTCCTTTTTGGTTTCATGTTTATTTTTTATGACATTCTTAAACTTGTTTCTTTTAATAAATTTTTTCAATTTTCTTGTTAGAAGTGCCAAGTCATCATCATAGTCCTCATCACTTGAGTTTTCTCTCAAGTGGTCTTCTGAAGTTCTAAGTGTCATATCCTTCCTGTTCTTTGGAAGGATGTCTTCTTGCTCTTCATGAGCTTTGCAAGTCATCTCGTAGGTCATTAATGACCCGATTAGTTCTTCAAGAGGGAAGTTGTTTAGATCTTTTGCCACTTGAATAGCAGTGACTTTAGGATCCCAATTCTTAGGAAGGGATCTTAGAATCTTATTTACTAGCTCAAAATCCGAAAAACTTTTTCCGAGTCCTTTTAGACCGTTGACGACATCTGTGAAACGGGTAAACATATCGCCAATAGTCTCACTCGGTTTCATCCGGAAAAGTTCGAAAGAATGTAACAAAAGATTGATTTTTGACTCTTTCACTCTACTTGTGCCTTCGTGAGTCATTTCGAGTATGTGCCAAATATCAAATGCGGTTTCATAAATCGAAACACGGTTGAACTCGTTTTTATCAAGTGCACAAAATAAGGCATTCATAGCCTTTGCATTAAGAGCGAAAGCCTTCTTCTCCAATTCATTCCAATTGATCATTGGAAGAGAAGACTTCGAAAATCAATTTTCGACAAGATTCTAAAGTTCAAAATCCATAGAAATAAGAAAGATCCTCATTCGGGTCTTCTAATAGGTGTAGTCCGTCCCATTGAATATGGGTGGACGTGTAATAGAATGGCCCGCTTGGTTTCCGGCGTACGCCATCTCTCTTGGGTTTTAATCCTTTTGAGAGTTAACCCCGCTCTGATACCAATTGTTAGGATCAAGAGCACTAAGAGGGGGGGGGGTGAATTTGTGCAGCGGAAATCTTTCATGATAAAAAAAAACGTCCGAACGATAAAAGCGATTTCGGTGTGAAAGTCAATTCTAAGATTACTTTAACTTAAGATCAAGCGACATGACGTTAAAGTAAATCTATGAAGGCAATTTGCAGTTGTGATGAAAATCAGAATATAAGCGCAAACTGAAATACGACGTTCGTACGATAAAAGCGATTTCGGTACGAAAGCCGATTCGTAAACTACTTTAACTTGAGATGAAGCGAGATGCAGTTAAAGCAAAGATATAAAAGCAGTTTGCAGTTATGATGGAAATCAGAACGTAAGCGCAAACTGAAATATGATGTTCGTACGATAAAACTGATTTGCGTCTAAACGCCGATTCGGAAAGCACTAAACTTTGAAACACGTTCATAAAAGCATAGAAGGCAGTAAGCTATTGAGGAGGTTTGCAGTAAAGATAAGATGCTCAAAGTAAATGCAAACTGAGATTTAGAGTGGTTCGGCAATCTTGACCTACTCCACTTTTGGCTTCCTCCACCGACGAGGTCACCGACGTCAACTAGAGGCCTTCCTTCAATAGGCGAAGGCCAACCACCCTTTTACAGTTTCACTCCTTTTGACAAGCTTAGGAGACAACCCTTACAGAATTTCCTTTCCTCTCTTAACAGATTAGAACTTGGAAGAAAAGAGGAAGAAGAACTTTCAACTAATACAACACTTTTGAGCTCTAAAAATCATAAAGTAAAATTAGAATTTTGGTGGTTTCTAGGTGTCCTTTCAGTGCTGAAAGGGTGGGGTATTTACAGGCCCCAACCTAGTTTGAATTTGGAGCTCAAAACTGTCAATTCCCAAAATTCCGGGACATGGCGGTTGCACCGCCTGGCAGAGCTCGAAGACTGAGCCTCTGGGCGGTGCCACCTCCTGTCAGGGGCGGTTGCACCTCATGCTAGAGCTTGAAGACCGAGCTCAGGCGGTGCCACCACCTGACTGAGGCGGTTGCACCACTCAGCCAAAGCTCGGAGACCGAGCCCAGGCGGTGCCACCTCTGTCGAGGGCGGTTGCACCTCCTGCTAGAGCTCGAAGACTGAGCTCAGGTGGTGCCACCGCCTGACTGAGGCGGTTGAACAGCCTGGCAGGAATCAGGGTTCGAATGGGTTGATCCATTCGGCCCAATTTGGGTTTTTTTAGGGGCCCAATTGCCCCAAGATTAAGTTAATGGGATCACCTCCCATTTCCAACTTAACCATTGTTCTAACTACGATATTTCCTAAGATATTTACTGCAACTTGCTTCGGTGCGTCAATCGCTTCTTCCGGCGAACTTCCGTCGATCATCCGATGAACCCTCGGTGATGCTCCTATGGAGTTCCGGCAAACTCCTGGACTTGCGACGATCCACTTGGCGAGTTCCGATGAGCTTCTTTGGCAAGCTCATGGACTTCTCGGATTTGTTCCCGCAGAACCTCCGACGACTGTCCGAACTTCCGTCGAACTCTCGAACTCCCAATGTGATCATTGTTTTGACTCCGGTGCAACTCCTGCTACATATCTTACTTTCATCGTAGTTAATCATGCACACTTATCTCAACCTATAGATTAGATAACAAATGACAATTGACTTCATCATCAAAATTCGAGATTCAATAGGAGTAAGCTATCTCTCTTGGGTATTAAACCAAATATGAGAGTGAGCTTTGCTCTGATACCAATTGTTAGGATCGGAGCGGCACTACGAGAGGGGGGGGGGGTGTGAATTAGTGCAGCGGATTAAAACTCGTAAGTTTGAAATCGATTTCGTAAATGTGTAGAGATTTTGATTCGATGAAGGATAACTTTGCTAAAATAGCTCGAGTAAAGGTAGTCAATAGTAGGGAGATGAAAATCGAACGATTTGCAGCTAAGTAGAGAAATGGTTCAGAAAATTAAACACTCACATATTCAAGGAACACCACGATGTATAGTGGTTCGGTCAAATGACCTACATCCACTTTCAAAGCCTTCTTCGATGAGGCTCCCAACTTCCACTAGCAAATCACTTTGAAGGGGAAGGTCCAAATACCCCTCTTACAACCTTCTTACAAGTAGTTCACACTCTTACAGACTTTTTTTAAAGAGAAAGAGGGAGGTGAACACTTAAGCTATTGAAAACAAGACTTTGCTAGAGCTTTTTCTCACTTTCTAACTTTTCAAAAAGGTGTCATCTCTGTTGAGAATTGAGGGGTATTTATAGGCCCCAAGAGGATTCAAATTTGGGCTCCAAATTTGAATTACTTTTGGGTTTCCCGGTGCTGGCGGTGCCACTGCCTGTCAGTGTTTGACATTGACAATGTACTGGTGGTGCCACTTCCGGATCTCTCGGGTTCTGGGCGGTGCCACCGCCTGGACTGTTCCAGCTCACTGATTGGGCTCCAAATTTGGCCTAAATCAGTCCAAACTTGGGCCCAATTGGCCCCTAACCGGGTTATAAGATTAACCCTTAATCCTAACCCAAATTATATGCAAACTATGAAATTAAGACATATCCCTAAGCAAATTTTTAACCGGCAATGTCGAGTTTCCTTTCGGTGAGCTTTTCGATGAACTTCCGACGAACTTCCGATACACTCTCGGATTTCCTCTGGCGGACTCCCAGTAGGCTCCCGGTCTTGTGTCGAGTTCAATGAGTCTTTGGAAAGTATCTGAACCTTCTTGGTGATCTCTGAGAACCTCTGACGATCTTTCCGACGGACTTCCGAAAACTTCGGCAAGTCCCTTATTCTTTCTCGGTTGGTTCCGGCAGCACTTCCGATGATTTTTTGGACTTTTGACGGACTCTCGAACACCCATTGAACTTGACTCTGGTAAACTTGCTTTATGTCTTCAAACTATCGTAGTTAATCCTGCACACTTAACTCAATAATATGAATTAGACCAATTAACCCATCAATTGACTTCATCATCAAAATTTGAGATTCAACAGAGGCAAACAAAGGCTCTAGCCTATGAATCACTAAATCCCTCCTATTTATAGAGGTCCCCTGTCAAACCCTCGAGGATCCTCCCCAATTGGGTATTGGATCTGCATCCAATTACCCAAGCCTCTTAGATTAGTGGATCTCTATCTAATAATCTCTTATATGCTCTTATTGGATCTCATCCATAGGATCCAATAATTCAAGGGATTATTAGATATCCAATAAGTCAGGGGCTCCGGCGGATATCTCATATCCGAACCTCTACTCATCACAACTCCTACCATATGTGACCCTCTAGGCCCAATATCGAGCTGGCCATGAGTCATACATGTCAGAACTCGTTTTAGCTCAGTGAATTATTATCTCCATAATAATTCACTCGACTCATCGACTATGGACGTACTAGGCTACTACGCTGTAGTCCCTAGACGATACAGAGGAATCCAATCTATTGGACCTGTCTATCCTTAATTACCGTGTACCTATAGTCCCTTATCCATCTAATATCCTAGAGACAGAATATCGGGTATGATGTTGTCAGACCTATACGATTTCTACTCGAGTCTCGCTTTAATTAGATTCTCCCGGAGAACTCTTTCTCTCTCAATCCGAATGACCCTAGCTAGGGATTTGTTTGAGCAAGAACACATGAGATATTCCTCTCATAATGCCGAGAGTGGATGATCCTCTATCGACACTCAATAGCCCTCGTAAGGTCGATTGCCACTCCCAATGACTGACTGTACTAGATCTGAGACATCCAAACCTATAAGTCCGGTATCAAAGAATGGAGCACTCATACATGACATCCTTGGCATCTCATGTCTAAGGACCAGATACACCACTGGGACTATGAAATTACTGTCTGACAATAAGGCATCATCAACCATCCAGTATTCTGTAAGCAAATCAATCAGTGAACTCATTCTCTAATGAGCACCTGTACAATATCCCTAGTCTCCACACACGAGCAGCTATCAGACTACCTGTATCCATCATATGGACGAGTATACAGCATACCAGTCTGTCCGGTTATCTCGATGTCCCTCTCGAGTAACCTATGACCGGGATTATTTAGGATCTGTGTTTAAAGGTGAATCGGTCTCATTATCATGATCTTATCACAATCCGATTCCCATTGCACAGATCCAAGGACATCATAATATATACATGCATATATGCAATAGTCAATATAAAGTAATAAATGCTAAAATATAATAAGAAAACAGATTCCGTGTCAAGTCACACGTGCCATCACTCACGTGATTGGCTTGCTGGGCACCTATGACTAGAATATAGGTCTCTACTTTTTTATCTACTTCGATCTTTTTCTTAAATATCCACTTACAACCAATATGTATAATACCTTCGGGTGTATCAACTAGGTTCTAAATCTTGTTGGAGTATATGGAATCAATCTTATAATTTATGGATCCTTACCACTTCCCGGAGTCTATACTCATAATTGCCTCCTCGTAGGTTTGAGGATCAATATCCTCAACATCCTCTCCTCTAATATGTCCCAAATATCTTTCAGGAGGATGGAATACACTACTGGACCTACGTAAAGTTAGAACTTGTGTATTAGATACTTGAATATACTCGGGCAGTAGAGTGGTGCTTGAGCTAGATTCTCTAACCTCACTCAACTCTATCATGCTCTCACTATCTCCGCCAAGAATATGTTCCTTCTCAAGGAACAACGCTCTCTTGACTACAAAGACCTTTTGGTCATCGAGATGATAGAAATAATACCCACAAGTTTTCTTGGGGAATCCCATGAACTTGCACCGCTTCGTCCTTGATTCCAACTTATCGAGGTTGTGTCTATTAATGTGGGCAGGGTAGCCCTAAATTTTAACAACCTTAAGATCGGGCTTTTTTCCTTTCCATATCTCATATGGTGTAGGCACTACAGACTTAGTTGAAACTCTGTTCATAAGGTAAGTTATGATCTCTAGGACATATCCCCAGAATGAGATGGGTAGGTCAGCGAAACTCATCATAAACCGTACTATGTCTAACAGTGTATGATTCCTCCTTTTAGACACGCTATTGAGCTGAGGTGTATATAAAATGTCCATTGGGATAAAATCCCATGGTCCTTGAGGAACTGAGTAAACTCTATGCTTAAGTACTCACCTCCTCGATCTGATCGAAAAGTCTTGATACTCTTTTCGGTCTAGTTCTCTACTTTATTCTTATACTCTCTAAATTTTTCAAAAGACTCAGACTTGTACTTCATTAAGTACACATATCTATACCTTGAGAAATCACCAGTGAAGATAATGAAGTAGGAGTAACCACTAATGACATGAGTTGACATGGGCCCATATACATCACTATGTATGAGTTCCAACAGCTTAATGGCTCTCTATCTAGTTCCACTAAATGAAGAATTAGTCATTTTTCCACGAAGGCAAGGCTCGCAAGTTGCATATGATCATAGTCAAATGGATCTAGATATCCATCCTTTAGCAATTTTTGTGTTCTTCCATTGTGCATGTGATGTCGTCGCCCCCAAAGATTTTCCAACAGTGATATCAGAGCCAGGTTGTTCATGCAAAAGATTAGTTTTGAACTGCGTGTGTTGTGTTTGTGCAATGTTTTTGTCGTCAAAATTGTTGACGCAATAGGTGAGGAAGGGCAGCAACTGTTGCTGCCCTTGTTGCGCTCGAAGATGGCAGCCTGCCATCCTCGTGCAGTTAGGCCGCCTGCAACGACGGTCGCAAGTGCAGCACCCGTAAGCAAGCCGCCTACACACAGCAATTGTTGCTACGTACAATTGCAACTGCAAGTGGCCGGTCGCCTGTAGGTAGAGCCACTTGCGACGCGCAAGGGGCAACATCGGCACCCACGGTCGCCGCCTACAGGCATAGTGCCCGCAGCGATGCTCGCCCGCAAGCAGCCAGCACCGCTCGCCTACGGGTGAGTGGCCTACGGGGGCGACAACTACAGGAACAACCCTATGGGCAGAACCGCTCGTAGGGGCACCCACCTGCAGGTGCGCCCAGCTACAACAGCGACGTCGCCCGCAGGCAAGGGTAATGCCCTCGCCTCCCACCGCACCAACCGCTACCGATAGGGTGGCAGCGACGGCAGCAACAAGGGAGAGGGAGAAGGGCATTAGGGTTTTAGGACAAAAGATAGTTTTGCCCCTCGAAATTTTTGAAATTCCAATTTTATCTTTTTTAAATTCTGAAAATACCTCTCAGAATTCAAAAAATACCCTACATATCCCTGATTTCAGAAAATATTAATTAATTAAAAATTTAATTGATTATTATTTTTATAATTATCTAGTAATCCTACATGATGATGATTTATATATGTGATATATGATATGTGGACGGATGATCATGGACCATGTGATATGTGTACTTGTGATTATTATTATTGAGGCCTATGAGTCTCCATTATATTTCTCATTTATTATCAAGCCTGCGTGCCTATGATTAAGCTATAATCACATGAGAAGGCACAGTGGGAGTGTGGAAGCGATAGCGGGACTCATGAGACGGACGATCGTGATGCATGGAGATGCGTCAAGATGTCGATTGAACCGACGAGGACTAAATGGACGATCACAGGGCATGGAGATGTACAGCTGAACACATAGATCTTGATGTAAGCGATTAGGTCTACTGGCTGGGGCCTGATCACATTAGACTATGGTCTATGATCATTTGGTATGATTGCTTATATACCTACTAGATATTTATATATATATTTACACGCGATGTAGATATATATTAAATATGTATATGTGTGACATGTCATATTAGGAGACCAATTCATATAAACCCCTCTCTCAATAATATTAAGTCAGTAAACGTGAGGCAATTATATTGACCCACGTGACCTTCCATTATTATAGGTAGGGACCGATTCCTAGTATATATTGAGTTGGTCGAGTCCCTCCAAACTCACCTACTTCATGATTCGTTATCTTGCCCATGACATAGAGATGTCATCGATGACCTGAGGACATAGTATGCTTGGTCGAGTCCCTCGAGGGTATATTATCGAATCAAACTCATCTTATAACGATGGTATTGACTTAACCGAACATCTTGGTTGGTCGAGTCCCTCAAGATCATGGTGATTCAGAGGCTGAACAGGACAAGAATCACAAGGAGTTGTGATCCACAAGAGTTTCCTACTTTTCGGGCTTAGTGTGATTTGTCGAGTCCCTCGAGGTTACACTAAGATGTTGATTGGATCATAATCCCCACTAGAAGTTTGCCGGAGACTTCTGTTTCATCTGCTGAGGGTGTCGCGTGAGTCGCTAGTAAAATAGTGGGAGCATATTAAGATAGAAGTTCATATCTTAATTGTTTATTTTTTTGTAAAACCTGTATGTTATTTATTTCTACTACATCTTTATTTTCAGAAAATATCGCTTTCAAATCCCTTACGTGGCATACTTGATGTCAACTGCCTCACTAGTCCAAATTATATGGATTGGCTCCGTAACTTGAGAATTATTCTCATGGTGGAGAAAATCGCATACATTATTGATACAGTGATGCCTACGCCCGAGGAAGGGGCAAGCAAGGATGAGATCGCTCGCTACGTGAAGTACATTGATGACTCCACTATTGCTAAGTTTTATATGCTGGGCTCTATAACTCTTGAGTTACAAAAACAACATGAAAAGATGGATGCTAGATCCATATTACTACATGTCCGCAAACTATTTGAGGAACTCGGAAGGACTCAGTGATATAAGATATCCAAGAGCCTCTTTGTTATAACCCTTACAGATTCTAAACTTGGGGTGGATCTCTTTAGGGGATCGGCCTCCTTGGAACTCTATAGGGGTTCCTCCCTCTAAGTTGCTGCTCAAAGGCTGCAGAAAAGATTCATCTATTGCTTATGAAAAGAGGAGAAATACATGGCTATTTATAGGGCTTCTAAACCCTAACTCCTAATAGGACTCTTACTCAAGACTCCTACTTATAACCAATTCCTAATAGGACTCCTACTCAAGACTCATATTCCTTTACAACTCCTAATTCTTCTCTAAGAAACAACCTCCAAACCCTAGCCGGCCTCTTCATCTCTTTAATAGGGGTCAATTTAGCTAGGTTTTACATGAATGTCCCTCTCAATTAGGACTCTCCTAGATACAGTGATGCCTTGTCCTCGAGGTTGACGATTCATGAATTCTGAGAATTTGATCTTCAAGTCGTCATAGTTCTCCCAAGTGGCATCTTCTATTGGTAGTTTCGCCCACTGTATTAGCACTTCAGTAGTGGGTCGTCATCGTCGAGTTATGATCCGTCGATCAATAGTGGCACTTGGCTGGGTTTGAAGTTCTCCTTGGGTAGTCATATTTAGTGGGTGGCTTTGGGCTATCTGCAAGCATATATTTACAACTTCTGTCTGGCCATCAGTTTGTGGGTGATATGCCATACTCCTTTTCAATTTAGTACCCTGCATATGGTATAACTTTGTCCAAAATCTGCTTGTAAAGATGCAAGTAGAATTTGTCACAAGCACAATGCATCCCTTATAGCGTAATTCTTTTGAGTCCCAATTGTAATGAGCAATGGAGCTTAGTGCTTCCTCCAATTTTTTTATCATCTTACTGGTCTCCGAATCTTCCTATCATTCCATCTTAGTATCCTCAAGGAAGTCGTTGGTTGGAAGTGAAATAGCCGAAAATTCAGCTTGCTTGAGTAGTTGCGAAAGCGCATATGCAACAACAATCTCTTTCCACTTTTTGTAAGTTATTTCATAATCAAATCTAAGAAGTTTTGTTACCCATTTTTGCTGCTCAAGGGATGATATCTTTTGCTCCAAAAAGTATTTGAGGCTTTTATGGTCGGTTTTAATTTGAAATCGTCGATTGATCAAGTAGGGTCTCTACCTCTTGCTACGTGCACAATGGCGAGCATCTCCTTATCATATGTTGATATATTTTGATGGGAGGGAGACAATGCCTTGCTAGTGTATGTGAGTGGTCAACCATCTTGCATGAGAATGACTCCAATTCCGACTCCAAATGTGTCGGCCTTAATAATGAAGGGTCGGTTGAAATCTAGTAGTGCTAGCCCCGGCGTCATCGTCATGGCTGCCTTAAGTTTATCGAAGGTAGCGGAGGCTCTGTCCGACCATTGGAAGACATCTTTTTTCAGTAAGGAAGTAAGTGGTGCACTGATCTTTCCATAGTTTTTCACAAACTTGCGGTAGTAGCCTGTTAAACCCAGAAAGTCATGTAGCAATTTTATGTTCCTCGAGGTCGGCCAGTTTTGCATTGCACTAATTTTGAAGGGGTCCACTGTTGGGAAATCATGGGGGGCGACATCATATGCACAGCGGAAGAACAAGAAAACAAAAATCCACGATTCCCAAAAAGATGTTCGTCGTCGTGTGAAGATTGGTGCGCAAAAATCCGCAAAACACAAAACTGCGTATAGAGATTGTGTTACCTAGGGAGATTGTATATCCCTGTTTCCTTGCAGATCCTTAGGAGAGGGTGAAGGAGGTCAAGCGTCCTCCTCTCTAGCGGTGATCCACACAACAGGGTTGCGACGATGCTCCTCAAAACTCCAGGCCTACTTTGAGGTGGAGAGGGAGAGGAGAATAGGAAGGGCAAGCAAAGACTCTAGCCTATGAGGCTGTGAATCCCTCCTATTTATAGAGATCCCGTGTCAAACCCTAATGGGTCATTCCCTAGTGGGTATTGGATCTGCATCCAATAAGACAAGGGCTCCGTCAGATATCTCATATCCGAACCTCTACTCATCGCAATGCCTACCATATGTGTGTGACCCTCTAGGCCCAATATCGAGTTGGCCGTGAGTCATACTTGTCAGAACTCCTTCTAACTCAGTGAATTATTATCTCTGTAATAATTCACTCGATTCATCGACTACGGACGTACTAGGCCACTACGCCGTAGTCCTTAGACGATACAGGGGAATCCAATCCATTGGACCTATCTGTCCTCAGTTACCATGTACCTATAGTCCCTCATCCATCTAATATCCCAGAGACCGTATATCGAGCATGGTGCTGTCAGACCCATACGGTTTCTACTCAAGTCTCGCTCTAATCGGATTCTCACGGAGAACTCTTTCTCTCTTAACCCGAATGACCCTGGCCAGGGTTTTGTCTGAGCAAGAACACATGGGATATTCCTCTCATGACGCCGAGAGTGGATGATCCTCTGTCGACACTCAATAGCACTCGTGAGGTCGACTACCACTCCCAATGACCAACTGTACTAGATCTGGGACAGCCAAACCTATAAGTCTGGTATCAAAGAGTGGAGCACTCATACAGGACATCCTTAGTGTCTCAAGTCTAAGGACCAGATACACCACTAGGACTACGGAATCGCTGTCTGACAATAAGGCATCATCAACCATCCAGCATTCCGTAAGCAGATCAATCAGTGAACTCATTCTCCAATGAGCACTTGTACTGTATCCCTAGTGTCCCTACACGAGCAGCTATGAGACTAGCTGCATCTATCATATGGACGGGTATACAGCACACCAGTCTATCCGGTTATCACGATGTCCCTCTCGAGTAACCTATGACCAGGATTATTTAGGATATGTGTTTAAAGGTGAATCGATCTCATTATCATGATCTCATTACGATCCGATTCCCATTGCACAAATCCAAGGACATCACAATATATATATGCATTTATGCAATAGTTATAAAGTGATATACGCCAAAATATAATAAGCAAAAAGATTCTGTATCAAGTCACACGTGCCATCACTCACGTGATTGGCTTGCTGGGCACCTATGACTAGCAATCTCCCACTTGACCTAAAGCCAATCACCTTTGTGTCTGATCCCCATCAGACTCCTGTGACGCTCAAAGACAATTTGAGACAATGGCTTTGTCAGTGGTTGTGCAATGTCATCTTCGGATGGAACTCTTTCCACTGCTACATTTCCTCGGGTTACGATCTCTCTGATAAGTTGGAACCTCCTCAGAACATTTCTGATGAGACTTGGGTTCCCTTATTTGAGTAATCGCCCCATAGTTGTCGCAATATAAGGAAGTCGACTTCTCGCTATTCGGAACGACTCCCAAATCTGTGATGAACATCTTCACCCAGACTCCCTCCTTTACTGCATCTGATGCAGCAATGTACTCCGCCTCTGTGGTCGAGTCAATAGTGGTATTTTGCTTGGAACTCTTCCAGCACACTACTCCTCCATTCAAGGTGTACACATACCCTGAATTCGACTTGCTATCATCGACATTAGACTGAAAACTTGAGTTAGTGTAGCATTCAATCTTAAGGCTATTATCTCCATATACTAGTAAAAGATCCTTAGTCCTTCTCAAGTACTTAAGGATACACTTTACTGCTTTCCAGTGCTCTAAGCCGGGATCCGCCTGATACCTGCTCGTGACACTCAAAGCATGTGCTATATCAGGCCTAGTACATAGCATGACATACATGATATACCTTATTGCTGAGGCATAAGGTATCATATCCATGTTCGCCCTTTCTTAGAATTTTCAATGCCAAACATTTTGACAATGGTTTCTATGTACCTGAACTAGGACAAGCCAAGCATCCTCTTGGATCTATCTCTATAGATTCTAATCCCCAAGATATAGGATGCTTCCCCTAAGTCCTTCATGGAGAAGTGTCTAGATAACCAAGTCTTTACTGTGGATAGCATTCCTACGTCATTCCCAATGATGAGGATGTCATCCACATATAACACCAAAAAAGGTGATAGCGCTCCCACTTACCTTCCTCTATACACAAGACTAATCTTCGTTCTTAACGAAGTCATAAGATTTGATTACCTCATCAAATCTTATGTTCCAACTTCGGGAAGCTTGCTTTAGTCCATAAATGGATCTAAGCAACCTACACACCTTATCTGGGCAGTTCTTGGACACGAATCCCTTAGGTTGCATCATATACACCTCCTCCTCGAGGTTCCCGTTGAGGAATGTTGTTTTCACATCCATCTGCCAGATCGCATAATCATAGTGTGCTGCAATAGCCAATAGAATTCTGATGGATTTTAGCATTGCTACGGGTGAGAAGGTTTCGTCGTAGTCAACACCTTGCCTTTGACGATACCCCTTTGCCACTAGCCTTGCTTTATAAGTCTCTACCTTTCCATCTACTCCGATCTTTTTCTTAAAGATCCACTTGCAACCGATGGGTACAATACCTTCGGGCGCATCAACTAGGTTCCAAACCTTATTGGAGTACATAGAATCCATCTCAGAATTCATGGCTTCTTGCCACTTCCCGGCGTCTATACTCATAATAGCGTCCTCGTACGTCTGAGGATCAATATCCTCAACATCCTCTCCTCTAATATGTCCCACATATCTCTCAGGAGGATGAGATACTCTATTAGACCTGCGTAAAGTTGAAAATTGTGTATTAGGTACCTGAACAGACTTGGGCTGTAGAGTGGTGCTTGAGCTTGGTTCTCCAACCTCGCTCAATTCTATCATTCTCCCACTGTCTCCGCCAAGAATGTGTTCCTTCTCAAGGAACACTACTCTCTTAGCTACAAAGACCTTTTGGTCCTCGAGATGATAGAAATAATACCCACAAGTTTCCTTGGGGTATCCCACAAATTTGCATCGCTCTGTCCTTGATTCTAACTTATCGGGGTTGTGTCTTTTGACATGTGGGCAGGGCAGCCCCAAATCTTAACAACCTTAAGATCAGGCTTCTTCCCTTTCCATATCTCATATAGTGTAGACACTACCGACTTAGTTGGAACTCTGTTCAGAAGGTAAGCTGCAGTTTCTAGGGCATATCCCCAGAATGAGATGGGTAGGTCAGCGAAACTCATCATGGACCGTACCATATCTAATAAAGTACAATTTCTCGTTTCAGAGACACCATTGAGCTGAGGTGTGTAAGGAGGTGTCCATTGGGATAATATCCCATGGTCCTTGAGGAACTGAGTAAACTCTGTACTTAAGTACTCACCTCCTTGATCTGATCGAAGAGTTTTGATATTCTTTCCAGTCTAGTTCTCCACCTCATTCTTATACTCTCTGAATTTCTCAAAGGCCTCGGACTTGTACTTCATTAAGTACACATATCCATACCTTGAGAAATCATCAGTAAATGTAATGAAGTAGAAGTAACCTCCAATGGCATGAGTTGACATGGGTCCACATACATCACTATGTATGAGTTCCAACAACTCAGTGGCTCTCTCTCCAATTCCACTAAATGGAGAGTTGGTCAATTTTCTACGAATGCAAGGTTCACAAGTTGCATATGACACGTAGTCGAATGGATCTAGATATCCATCATTTAGCAACTTTTGAATCCTTCTTTTATGGATGTGACCTAGCCTACAATGCCATAGGTATGCACTATTCACCTCATCTCGTTTCCTCTTAGACACTTACATTCATGATATGTGGAGTAGTGTCTTGCATAAACAAACCTTTATGCAATATTCCTCTCGTCAATCTCCCCTTAGCTTTGCTAGAATTTATAATAAATTGTAAATGTGATAAGCAATATTGGTATCCAATACAAATGCACTATCACAAAAATCTAACAATTGGAGATTGATCATGAATGTACTTGAAGCTTCACCAAGCTTTTTGTTTCGCCCTTTCTGCAAGGTACTCTTTGCAGTTTCTTTTCCAGTGCCCATCTTTACCACAGTGGAAGCACTGGCCTTTGTCCTTTGTTGGGTCTTTCTTAGCAACCTTTGCTTTACCTTGTTTGCCCTTGCCCTTTCCCTTCTTAAGGGACCTTTCTGCTTTCCTTTTCTTTCTGGTCTCACCAGTGTAGAGAACTGGCTTCTCTTTCTTAATAGTACTCTCTACATCCCTCGACATATTAAGGAGCTATGGGAGAGTCACCTCAAGCTTGTTCATATTAAAATTCATTATGAACTGTGAAAAGGAATCTGGTAGAGACTGAAGCACACTGTCCACACACAAGTTATCCTCTAGGACCATTCCTAGACCTGTGAGTTTCTCTATCCACTCAATCATCTTTAGGACATGGTTCTGAACCAGTGTCCCCTCAGTCATCCTAGCGCGAAAAAGGCTCTTGGATATCTCATATCGTTGAGTCCTTCCCTGTTCCTCAAACAATTTGCGGACATGTAGGAGAATGGATCTGGTATCCATCTTTTCATGTTGTCTCTGTAACTCTGGAGTCATAGAGCCCAACATATAGCACTGAGCAAGAGTGGAGTCATCAATGTACTTCACGAAGCGAGTGATCTCATCCTCGCTTGCCCCTTCTTCAGGCGTAGGCATCACTGTATCAAGGACGTACACGATTTTCTCCGCTGTGAGAACAATTCTCAAGTTACGGAGCCAATCCGTATAATTTGGACCAGTGAGGCGGTTGACATCAAGTATGCCACGTATGGGATTTAAAAGCGATATTTTCTGAAAATAAAGATGCAGCAGAAATGAATAACATGCAGATTTTGCAAGAAATAAACTATCAAGATATGGACTTCTATCTTAATATGCTCCCACTATTTTACTAACGAGTCACGCGACACCCTCAGCACGTGAAACGGAAGTCTCCGGCAGACTTCTAGTAGGGATTAGGATCCAATCAGCGTCTTAGTGTAACCTCGAGGGACTCGACCAATCACACTAAGCCTAAAAGGTAGGCAACTCTTGTCGATCACAACTCCTTGTGATTCCCGTCCTGTTCGGCCTCCGAATCACCATGGCCTCGAGGGACTCGACCAACCATGATGCTCGGTTAAGTCAGCACCTTCGTTACAAGATGAGTCTGATTTGATGATATACCCTCGAGGGACTCGACCAAGCATACCATGCCCTCAAGTCACCGGTGACATCTCTATGTCGTAAGCAAGATAGCGAATCGCGATATAGGTGAGTCTCGAGGGACTCGACCAACTCAACCAACTCAACCTACACCGGGAATCGGTTCCTACTCATAACGATGGAAGGCCACGTGGGTCAATCTAATTGCCTCACGTTTACCGACTTAATATTATCGAGAGATGTTTCTATAATTTGGTCTCCTAATATGACATGTCACACATATACATATTTAATATATATCTACATCGCATGCAAATATATATACATATCTAGTATGTGTATAAGCAATCACATCAGATGATCATGGACCACAACCTAATATGATTAGGCCCGAGCCAGTAGGCCTAATCACTCACATCAAGATCTATGTGTGCAACGGTGCATCTCCATGCCCTGTGATCGTCCATCTCGTCCTCGTCGGTTCCGTCGACATCTTGATGCATTTCCATGCATCACGATCGTCCGTCTCGTGGGTACCGCTATCGCATCCACGCTCCCGCTACGCCTCCTCATGTGATTACAACTTAATCATAGGCACGCAGGCCCGACAATAAACGAGAAATATAATGGAGACTCGCAGACCTCAATAATAATAATCACAAGTACACACATCACACGGTCCATGATCATCCGTCCACACATCATACATCACATGTATAAATAATCATCATCATGTATGACTACTAGATAATAATAAAAATAATAATCAACTAAAACCTTCTAATTAATTAATATTTTCTGAAATCAGGGACATGTAGGGAATTTCTGAATTTATAGGGGTATTTTCATAATTTAGACAAAAGACAGAAATTGGAATTTCTCAAATTCCGAGGGGGAAAACTATCTTTTGCCCAGAAAACCCTAATGCCCTACTCCCTTTGCTGCTGGCGGTGGCCTGTGCAGCGGGGCGAGGGCACTGCCCTCGCCTACAGGCGGCACGCCAGCTGGCGACGCTGCCGCTGCAGGTGAGCTCCCCCGCGAGCGTCGCTGCCTCCGTAGGCGGTGCTATCCCGCCGGGCGGCCGCCCCTGTGGGGGGGGGGGTTTCGCCCGTGGGAGCAGTGGCGGCAGGCGTCGCTGCCTTGCGGTAGCAGGCGCCGCTTCCTTGCGGCGGCAGGCGCCGCTGCCCTACGGTGCCTCTGCCCATGGGCTGCCATCCCCGCCGGCAGCAAGGCTGCTGCAAGCAGGCCGACGGCCGGCTACTACTGACGCAGCCCCTATGCTGCCCGCCTTCGGCTGCGCTTCACGCACGCAGATCGAGGGCAGCAACTATTGCTGCCCTTTCTCGCTTTTGCGTCAACGATTTTGACGTCAAAATTCTTCCTAAACATAATACATGCAGTTCAAAACCAATCATTCACACGAACAACCTGGCTCTGATACCACTATTGGGAAATCATGGGGGGCGACATCATATACACAGCGGAAGAACAAGAAAACTAAAATCCCCGATTCCCAAAAAGATGTTCTTCGTCGTGCGAAGATTGGTGCACAAAAATCTGCAAAACACAAAACTGCGTATAGAGATTGTGTTACCTAGGGAGATCGTATATCCCTGTTTCCTTGCAGATCCTTAGGAGAGGGTGAAGGAGGTCAAGCGTCCTCCTCTCTAGTGGTGATCCACACAGCAGGGTTGCGACGACGCTCCTCAAAACTCCAGGCCTACTCTGAGGTGGAGAGGGAGAGGAGAATAGGAAGGGAAAGCAAAGACTCTAGCCTATGAGGCTGTGAATCCCTCCTATTTATAGAGATCCCGTGTCAAACCCTAATGGGTCCTTCCCTAGTGGGTATTGGATCTGCATCCAATAAGACAAGGGCTCCGTCAGATATCTCATATCCGAACCTCTACTCATTGCAATGCCTACCATATGTGTGTGACCCTCTAGGCCCAATATCGAGCTGGCCATGAGTCATACCTGTCAGAACTCCTTCTAACTCAGTGAATTATTATCTCTGTAATAACTCACTCGACTCATCGACTACGGACGTACTAGGCCACTACGCCGTAGTCCGCAGACGATACAGGAGAATCCAATCCATTGGACCTGTCTGTCCTCAGTTACCATGTACCTATAGTCCCTCATCCATCTAATATCCCAAAGACCGTATATCGAGCATGGTGCTGTCAGACCCATACGGTTTCTACTCAAGTCTCGCTCTAATCGGATTCTCTTGGAGAACTCTTTCTCTCTCAACCCGAATGACCCTGGCCAGGGATTTGTCTGAGCAAGAACACATGGGATATTCCTCTAATGACGCCGAGAGTGGATGATCCTCTATCGACACTCAATAGCCCTCGTAAGGTCGACTACCACTCCCAATGACCAGCTGTACTAGATCTGGGATAGCCAAACCTATAAGTCTGGTATCAAAGAGTGGAGCACTCATATAGGACATCCTTGGTGTCTCAAGTCTAAGGACCAGATACACCACTAGGACTACGGAATCGCTGTCTGACAATAAGGCATCATCAACCATCCAACATTCCGTAAGCGGATCAATCAGTGAACTCATTCTCCAATGAGCACCTGTACTGTATCCCTAGTGTCCCTACACGAGCAGCTATGAGACCAGCTGCATCCATCATATGGACGGGTATACAGCACACCAGTCTATCCGGTTATCACGATGTCCCTCTCGAGTAACCTATGACCAGGATTATTTAGGATATGTGTTTAAAGGTGAATCGATCTCATTATCGTGATCTCATTACGATCTGATTCCCATTGCACAAATCCAAGGACATCACAATATATATATGCATTTATGCAATAGTTATAAAGTGATATACGCCAAAATATAATAAGCAAAAAGATTCTGTATCAAGTCACACGTGCCATCACTCACGTGATTGGCTTGCTGGGCACCTATGACTAGCATCCACTACCACACCTTCCTCTGATATGATATACCCAAGATATTCCACCTTATATTGAAGAAAGCAAAGATTCGTTGTAGTTGTTGTGTGTTCAAAAGGTGGTTTTCGGTTTGTCTTCTTCGCACACTCGTATTTGATGATACCCGGATCAAAGGTCTAGCTTTGTGAAGATTTGTTCTCCCTTTCATCTAGCAATTCATCTACTATTGGAATAGGGTATTTGTCCTTGACGGTTATTCCATTGAGAGCTCGGTAATCAATACATAATCGCTATGTTCCATCCTTCTTCCGTACGAAGAGCACTGGTGAAGAGTAGGGGCTGCAACTTGACTGAATAACTCCTATTTCAAGCATATCTTTTACAATCCTTTCTATTTCATCCTTTTGGAGATGTGGATTCTGATATGGTTGAGTATTTGCTGGAGATTTGCTTGGAAGAATCGTTATATAATGATCATGCCGATGGGTAAGAGGTAGGTTACGCGGTTCGTCAAATATATCTGAAAATTCAGCAAGCAAAGGAACTAGATTTGGATCTTCAAATTCTGTTGGCTCTCCCTTAGTTTGTTGCTAAAGTTGTACCAAAAAGCCATTTTATGCTTTATGCAAAACCTTCTCCATTTGTTATATGCAAATTGTCATTACGTCGCCCCCACGTTTCCCGTGCAGTATCACCTGTTTCTCTTTACTGTAAAATTTCATAATTAGTTGCATAAAATTTCAAGAAACATCACCTAATGTCATCAACCATTTAATTCTGAGCATGGCCTCATGATCATCAAGAGTGAGGAGGAAGAAATATGCAATTATCTCTTGGTCCTATAGCAACAGTTTCACTCGTGGGCGCCTACGATCATACTTCAAAATCCATCCGTCGGCAATCTTAACGTCAAATCTACTGCAATTCTTAATAGGTAAGGCTATCTGAATAGCAACCTTACTATTTAGAAAGTTATTAGTACTGCTTGTATCGATGAGAACAATGATTGATTGTTGTTTGAGAAGGCCTCCAACTTTCATCGTTTCGGGTTTGAGTAGCCGGCTAGTGCATGTATCATAACTTCGGTCGGTTGTGGCTCTTCTTTTGCATCTTCTTCTTCATGTTCAAGGCTATTTTCTAGATGTTCAATGACCTTTTCTTCTATTGGTTCAATCATAAGAAGTCTCCCTTTACTATAGCGATGCTCATGGCTCCATGGCTCGTCGTAATGCCAACATAACCCCTTCGCATATCGCTCTTGAAGCTCTTCTCTTGTTAACCTCTTTGGTGTAGGGACTCGGTCGACAGTAGGGGGGGCTGAGGGCTTCAATATTGCTGGTTGAAGAGCAACCCTAGTCCTTTGAGCTTCATGGTTCAATTACTCCTCTTGATGTCATGCGAAAGAGATGGTTGCCATAAGCGTGTACGGTTGTCGCGCTTTAACTTCTCCTCGGATCTCTGGCTTTAAGCCCTCAATGAAGGTCCTCAATAGCTATTTTTGAGACCAATCATGAGTTTGATTAGATAACCCTTCAAACCTGGTTTAGTACTCCTGAATGGTGGAGGTTTGTCGGATCTTTGCTAGTTGTCCGTCAATATTCTCATAATCGGTTGGTCTAAAGCGGATCAGCAGTCCCTCTTTGAATTGTCGCCATGAAAGAATTCCATATGTGTGTTCAAACTAGTCAAATTACTATTGGCATCCCCTTCAAGATGTATAGCTGTAATTTTCACCATAGTTGCGTCCGTGGTTTTGTGGTACCGAAAATATCGCTCTGTATGCGAAATCCAACCAATCGGGCCTCCTTCTTCCCATCTAGGGAAGTTCAATCTCATGCGTGGATAGTTGGGGTCAATCATAGAGCCTCTCCTCCCTTGGACGTCATCTCTTTGGCCATGGTGCGATTAGGCAAAGCTCTCTCCTTGATGTGATTTCTTGGGGCATAGTGGTCGGCCCAATCTGAGTTCAATAAAGAGCGTCCGAATCTTATCCTCCATTCGCACCTCGAAGGCTTCGAATTTAGCATTGATTGCCTTCTCAGATGCCATAGTATATGCCTCCAAATATGTGATGTTAAGATCTCTCTTTTGTTGTCAGGTTAAAGGCATGTATAGGTTGAGAGAAGTGATGGTCGAAAGGGTTGGTGGTTCGGTGGATGTAGGCTACGATTTAGGCCTGTTTTGTGGCTGTTTTGGGTGCAGTTTGAGGGTATGATTTGTTGAATCTCGGATTTTGATGATGAAGTCAATTATCATTTGTTAGCTAATCTATATGTCGAGATAAGTGTGCAGGATTAACTACGATGAAAGTAAGATATGCAGTAGGAGTTGCACCGGAGTCAAGACACTGATCACGTTGGGAGTTCGAGAGTTTGACGGAAGTTCGGACAGTCGTCGGAGGTTCTGCGGGAACAAATCCGAGAAGTCCATGAGCTTGCCAAAGAAGCTCGTCGGAACTCGCCAAGTGGATCGTCACAAGTCCAGGAGTTTGCCGGAACTCCGCAGGAGCATCACCGAGGGTTCATCGGATGATCGACGGAAGTTCGCCGGAATCTCGCCGGAAGAAGCGATTGACGCACTGGAGAAAGTTGCAGTAAATATCTTCGGAAATATCGTAGATAGCATAATAATTAAGTTGGAAATGGGAGGTGATCCCATTAACTTAATCTTGGGGCAATTGGGCCCCTAAAAAAACCCAAATTGGGCCGAATGGATCAACCCATTCGGACCCTAATTTTTGCTAGGCAGTTCCACCGCCTCAGTCAGGCGGTGGCACCGCTTGAGCTTAGTCTTCGAGCTATGGCAGAAGGTGCAACAGCCCCTGACAGAGGTGGCAACGCCTGGGCTCGGTCTCCGAGCTCTGGCTGAGGCAGTGGCACCGCTTGAGCTCGGTAATCGAGCTCTGGCAAGAGGTGCAACCGTGTGACGCCCCCTCAAAATATCTATGATTTTCAAAACAATTTCAACACAAACCAATCCAGCCAGGATCCAAACTAACGTTTGAGGACACTGAAAAACATTCTATTCATATTCACATCTATAAAACTGTGCAGTTTATAATCATATATCATATCACTCGATAATTCACATTTATGGCAACCCAAGCCAACTTGACAAACATGAACAACATTTATAAATCCACAAGCTAAATAAATTATACAATCAGAACTCCAACTATTCACCACAAGTTCATATCATCATAAATTAGAATTAACATTCTGAAATTCCAAATAAGAGAGATCTCCTAACACTTTGACACGATATATCCATTTCGGTTCATCGACAATATTTCATTATATACAAAACATACTTATACAACAATATCATAATAACCAACCAGACTTGCCCATAATTCTGAATAGCTATCCACTGCCTCAGCCCAAATCAAACATCTCGAAGAGTGACAAGCTGACCTTAAAGATTTATATAACAACGGAGTAAGCCAAAAACGGCTCAGCAATTGACAAAACATATTCAGAACAAAAGGAATGGTTTCAAACGAGTAAAGTATCATAATGTAAGGCAGAATACAAGAATTCTCAAGGATACCATCTCATTAGATACCAAATCATATGTATCATGTCATTCAAAACATATTTGATTCATAACAAATGGAGCATAGAGTAATTGGAGCATATCAATGGCAGATAGGACATTTCAGAACATATCAGTTCATAGCAAATGGAGCACAGAGTAATTGGAGCATATCAATAGTAGATAGGACATTTAAGAACATATCAATTCATAGCAAATGGAGCACAGAGTAATTGGAGCATATCAATAGCAGATAGGACATTTCAGAACATATCACTTCATAGCAAATGAAGCACAGAGTAATTGGAGCATATCAGTAACGAATGAAACATTTCGGAGTTTATCAATGGCGTATGAAATGTTCCGGAGCATATCAACGGCATATGGAACATTTCGAAACATATCAATAGTGGATGAAACATTTCAGAGCATATCAATAACAAATACCGTACAGAAGCTCAAACGTCGTCTTTCACGTTGCGAACATATCAATCTTATCCAAAGCATGTATAGAAACACATAACCAAAGCTCTGGATATCATATCAAACATACAGAAGGCATAGTGGAACCTCGAACAGAACATGATACATCCATTTCTGAAAGACCACCAGACAGAAGTCTCCCACGTCTGGGAGCTCCATCCACCCACATCTAGGTGAAGTCAGAGGGGGCCGGCAGAGCATCGCAGGCTCTAAGCACATACCCTTTACCATTTCTGGCAAAAGGTCCAGACAGTCCCACAACCACTAGAGTACAAGAGGGCAGTTTTACCAATAAGTAGCATATATCGGAAGCACACGCAGAACAACAAACGTACATGTGCCTTTACGAGTCAAATACGATGCAAGCAACAATCTCTCACAAATGTATTCAGATTTGGAATGAAATAAAAGCAAGAGTATACACGGATTCCAAACAATCATATATAACTCAATTCAAATAAGAAGGTTAGATTAATTCGATATCTAAAGGGATGAAACTAGAATAGGCACACATCGAAAGCAAATGCGGAACAATGGGTTATACATGTGCCTATAGGAGTCAATACGATATAGCTTAAACGTTACACAATAGTTTTCAAGAATGCAAATAATTTTAAGGACAAGAGCATACAAGAATTCAAAACAATAATATAAAGCTCAATTGAATAAGAAAGCTAAAGGATATCAATTTCCAAAGGAATGAAACCAGAATATGAGAAATCGACCAAAGCTCGATTTCTGGCAGAATACAAGAGGCACATTGAACAAATGATTCAAACTATCAATCGCGCTCCAATTTACTCAGAAATAACCATTGGATAATACTTTCGGATAAGACAGGCTTCATATGAATTGAACTGTCCAAAAGAGAGAATTACAAATAATTTGGTAAGCAAGAGTCGTAGAACAAAATATGTGTTGGCAGAATTCATAATGTCAGATTCAACAGATAACTGGGCAGGTATTTGGATTCCAAATCTTTCAATCCATATATCAAAGAAAGATCTACGAGTCTAGTTTCCAATGAAATCAGTTTTGAACAAATCAGAGTTTCCAACAAAGACTTATAGGCAGCTCGGTATCAAAAGGTCAGAATCTCAGAAGTTGCACAGATTCGAATCGTTACGTCTAAACAGGAGATATATCTAATGCAAGGCTAGAGAAATTCAAAGTTCCTCATATTCAAAGCAAATGTAGAGATAAAAATGGCAGTGAGGAAAGATCAGGATACTTGCAATAGGAAAGATTAGAACAATTACAGGAGGAACGATACGGGAACTTGCAATAAGAAATATCAGAGCATGTATAGGAGAAACGATCAGGGAACTTGCAATAGGAAAGATTGGAACAATAACAGGAGAAACGATTGGGAAACTAGCCTTTCAATTATTTTGATCCGAAGATCCAAAGAAGGTGTCAGCCCAAATCCTTCTACTTTTCCTCCACAACTGCAGCTCATGCAGAACATAGAGGCATAGTCACCTGCTCTCTCTTACTCTCCTTCCTTCGTTTTCTTTTTTCAAACGCAGCTGCCACAGCCGCCGCCGCTGCCGCTGTCACAATCGCATCCCCTTCCACCACACTACCTTTCTTTTCTTTCCCAGCTGCAACTGCCGTAGTCGCAGTCGCAGCCATGGCCGCAGCCACCAAAACCACAGCCTCTTCTTCCTCCCCTGCTCTGTTTCGTCTCCTTCTCTTCCAACTGCAACTGCCACTGCCAAAGCTACCTCCCCTTCTCCTCTTCCTCTCTTCTTCCCTTTTTCTTTCTCTTCTTCTTCCTTTCCTTCTCTTCTTTCCCAGCTGCACTGCTGCAGTCGCAGCCTCAGCCACGGCCACAGCCTCTTCTTCCTCCCTTGCTCATCTTCCTCTCCTTCTTCTCTTCCAGCTGCAGCTTCCACCGCCGTAGCCGCAGCTCCTCCTTTCCCTCTCTTCTTCTTCTCCTCTTCTTGTTCCCTCCTCTGTTTCCTCTGCAGGAAACAGAGGTATCACAACCTCTTCTCCTGCTTCCTCTTCCTCTTCTTTTCCTCTTCTTCTTCTTCTCCTCTTCAAACGCCCCACACCTCTCCTCTGTTTCCACCTGCAGGAAACAAAGGTGCTGCTGCCCTAGCTGCTGCCACCTCTCACTCCTCTCCCTCGTCCCTCTCTTTTCTCTCTTCTTCTCCTTCTTTTCTTCTCCTCTTCCCTTTTCCTCCCCAACGCCACACACCTCCTCGCTGCAGCCTTGCCGCAGCTATCCTCCTCTCTTCTTCTTCTTCTTCTTCTTCCCTTCTCCTCCCCAACGCCCCACACATCCTCTCCTCTGTTTCCACCTGCGGGAAACAGAGGTGCAACAGCCCTAGCTGCTGCTGCTGCCTCTCTCTCTTCTCTCCATCTTCCCTCTCTTCTTCCTCTTCTTCTTTTCTTCTCTTCTCCCTCTTCCTCCTCTCTTCTTTTCCCTCTTCTTCTTCTTTCTTCTCTCCTCACGCCCCACCACTCCTCTCTGTTTCTCGAAGAAACAGAGAGTGCGTGGGAGGCGGTGGGATAAAACCGAAATTTTCAGTTTTCTTTATTTTCTTTTCATTTTGTAACTTAGCAGTTTAATCCTTGAAATTTTTATATTTATATATAGGTCCTCAAATTTACATATAAATCCATATTAATAATTTTCAAAAGTGAGGGATATTACACTCTCCTCCCCTTAAAAGAAAATTTAGTCCTCTAAATTGATCATAGCTCAATCGACGAAAAGATGAGGATTATGATATCTTTATTTCCTCCTCTTGCTCTCAAATAATTTCATCAATACAATATAATGACATAATTATCCAAGAGTGACCGAAATATTCTCCTCCTTGATCCTCAATAGACGGTAACCCAACCTTCAATCAATTTCTAAAAATACTTGCGCACCCTGTAATTAATCAAGCAAGTCGTTACTTCAGAAAATACTCGTTTTTGATGATCACCTGATTCAACTATTCATAATCAATACAAAGCCTCAATGTTCCATCCATCTTTTCAACTAACACCGGAGCACCCCATAATGAAATATTAAGCCAAATAAAATCCTCATTTAATAATCCTTGTAGTTGTTTTTCTAATTCCACTTACTCAAATGATATCATTCTGTAGAGAGGCTTAGATATTGGGATTGTCCCAAAGACCAAATCAAAAGCAAAGTCACGTTTGGAGGTAATCCAAGCAAGTCATTCTGGGATACATTAGGCAAGGAGATAAATCATGTCCAATACTCTCAAAATAAAAGATCGAATGATCAAATATGCAAAAAGTGATCATTTGTTATATAACAATCCATACTGGTATGATAAGAAGATAGTCCATCCATACCAAGTATAATATCAAAACTCCAAATCTCTAGGAGAACTAAATCAACAAAAAGTTCAAGTTCTCCAATAAAAATCAGACAAGAGGACCAGATTCAAGTTCGTTATCAAAGAATCTCCAATGATCATATTTACATATAACACAATGCAATGGTCTTGGTTGCATACCCAAGTGATAAGCAAAATATTACGAATCAAATCGTAGATAGGACCCATGGTCAAACAAATATTTACATTCTTTCATAAGCATGCATAATACCTTCGATCACTAATTCAGAAGTTTTAGAATCCATATTCAATGATAGCATACACTCTGACATGGGCTGATGATTTATGAGGCAGTGACTCTTTTCTTTTTATTCAAAGGGCAGTCTTTTATTTTATGATCCAACTTTCTACAAGCAAAATAGACTCCAATCACCCGAAAATACAAATTTGTTTCATAATTTAACTTATAATTCACACATGATTGAGTCTTTTGTGGTGACTTCTCATTTCAAATCCAAATGTCTTGACCCTCTTGTTATTACTTACTGATTCATTTCCAATCATATTTTTATTGCTAAACTTATCCTTATCATTCTTGCCACATATCTCCAAAAATTCTTTTCTTTGTTGCTAATAATAATCAACCTCTACGTCCAATATAAGGTAGCAAAAGAAATCTTTTGATCATTAGAACAATTTTGTATATCAAATATCTTCTCCATTTGCATCTTCCATTTTTCTACCACCATTGAAATTAGGTTCATCATGCTTCTGCTGCGCCACTCTGATTCAATATCCCGGATCAATCCTTTCATTCCCCTTAATTAATCAGAAACAATTGAAATAGGATGACCAAATTACCTCATCATCCTTGATTCCTAAAATGCATCAAAGAAAATTTCCACCAATCACTATAGTTCACTAGACCTCAATATATTTTGCACATCAACATATCAAATATTTCAGTATTCCTCAAACTATACTCTGATACCACCTTTGTGATACCCCCTCAAAATATCCATGATTTTTAAAATAATTTAATCACAAACCAATCCATCCAGGATCTAAACTAACGTTTGAGGACACTGAAAAACATTTTATTCATATTCACATCTATAAAACCTGTGCAGTTTATAATCATATATCACATCACTCGATAATTCACATTTATGGCAACCCAAGCCAACTTGACAAACATGAACAACATTTATAAATCCACAAGCTAAATAAATTATACAATCAGAACTCCAACTATTCACCACAAGTTCATATCATCATAAATTAGACTTAACATTCTGAAATTCCAAATAAGAGAGATCTCCTAACACTTTGACATGATATATCCATTACAGTTCATCGACAACATTTCATTATATACAAAACATACTTATACAACAATATCATAATAACCAACCAGACTTGCCCATAATTCTGAATAGCTATCCACTGCCTCAGCCCAAATCAAACATCTCGAAGAGTGACAAGCTGACCTTAAAGATTTATATAACAACGGAGTGAGCCAAAAACGGCTCAGCAAGTGACAAAACATATTCAGAACAAAAGGAACAATTGCAAACGAGTAAGGTATCATAATGTAAGGCAGAATACAAGAATTCTCAAGGATACCATCTCATTAGATACAAAATCATATGTATCATGTCATTCAAAACATATTTGATTCATAACAAATGGAGCATAGAGTAATTGGAGCATATCAATGGCAGATAGGACATTTCAGAACATATCAGTTCATAGCAAATGGAGCACAGAGTAATTGGAGCATATCAATAGCAGATAGGACATTTCAGAACATATCAGTTCATAGCAAATGGAGCACAGAGTAATTGGAGCATATCAATAGCAGATAGGACATTTCAGAACATATCAGTTCATAGCAAATGAAACACAGAGTAATTGGAGCATATCAGTAACGAATGAAACATTTCATAGTTTATCAATGGCGTATGAAATATTCCGGATCATATCAACGGCATATGGAACATTTAGAAACATATCAACAGTGGATGAAACATTTCAGAGCATTTCAATAACAAATACCGTATAGAAGCTCAAACGTCATCTTTGACGTTGCAAACATATCAATCTTATCCAAAGCATGTACAAAAACACATAACCAAAGCTCTAGATATCATATCAAACATACAGAAGGCGTAGTGGGACCTCGAACAGAATGTGATACATCCATTTCTGAATGATCACCAGACAGAAGTCTCCCACGTCTGGGAGCTCCATCCACCCACGTCTAGGTGAAGTTAGAGGGGGCCGATAGAGCATCGCTGGCTCTAAGCACATACCCTTTACCATTTCTGGCAAAGGTCCAGACAGTCCCACAACCACCAGAGTACAAGAGGGCAGTTTTAGCAATAAGTAGCATATATCGGAAGCACACGCAGAACAACAAACGTACATGTGCCTTTACGAGTCAAATACGATGCAAGCAACAATCTCTCACAAATGTATTCAGATTTGGAATAAAATAAAAGCAAGAGTATACACGGATTCCAAACAATCATATATAACTTAATTCAAATAAGAAGGTTAGATGAATTCGATATCCAAAAGAATGAAACTACAATAGGCACACATCAAAAGCAAATGCGGAACAATGGGTTATACATGTGCCTATAGGAGTCAATACGATATAGCTTAAACGTTACACAATAGTTTTCAAGAATGCAAATAATTTTAAGGACAAGAGCATACAAGAATTCATAACAGTAATATAAAGCTCAATTGAATAAGAAGGCTAAAGGATATCAATTTTCAAAGGAATGAAACCAGAATATGAGAAATCGACCTAAGCTCGATTTCTGGCAGAATACAAGAGACACATTGAACAAATGATTCAATCTATCAATCGTGCTCCAATTTACTCGGAAATAACCATTGGATAATACTTTCGGATAAGACAGGCTTCATATGAATTGAACTGTCCAAAAGAGAGAATTACAAATAATTTGGTAAGCAAGAGTCGTAGAACAAAATATGTGTTGGCAGAATTCATAATGTCAGATTCAACAGATAACTGGGCAGGTGTTTGCATTCCAAATCTTTCAATCCATATATCAAAGAAAGATCTACGAGTCTAGTTTCCAATGAAATCAGTTTTGAACAAATCAGAGTTTCCAACAAAGACTTATAGGCAGCTCGGTATCAAAAGGTCAGAATCTCAGAAGTTGCACAGATTCGAATCGTTACGTCTAAACAGGAGATATATCTAATGCAAGGCTAGAGAAATTCAAAGTTCCTCATATTCAAAGCAAATGTAGAGATAAAAATGGCAGTGAGGAAAGATCAGGATACTTGCAATAGGAAAGATTAGAACAATTACAGGAGGAACGATACGGGAACTTGCAATAAGAAATATCAGAGCATGTATAGGAGAAACGATCAGGGAACTTGCAATAGGAAAGATTGGAACAATAACAGGAGAAACGATCGGGAAACTAGCCTTTCCTTCTACTTTTCCTCCACAACTGCAGCTCATGCAGAACATAGAGGCATAGTCACCTGCTCTCTCTTACTCTCCTTCCTTCGTTTTCTTTTTTCAAACGCAGCTGCCACAGCCGCCGCCGTTGCCGCTGTCACAATCGCAGACCCTTCCACCGCACTACCTTTCTTTTCTTTCCCAGCTGCAACTGCCGTAGTCGCAGTCGCAGCCATGGCCGCAGCCACCATAACCACAACCTCTTCTTCCTCCCCTGCTCTATTTCCTCTCCTTCTCTTCCAGCTGCAGCTGCCACTGCCACAACTGCCTCCCCTTCTCCTCTTCCTCTCTTCTTCCCTTTTCCTTTCTCTTCTTCTTCCTTTCCTTCTCTTCTTTCCCAATTGCACTGCTGCAGTCGCAGCCTCAGCCATGGCCACAGCCTCTTCTTCCTCCCTTGCTCATCTTCCTCTCCTTCTTCTCTTCCAACTGCAGCTTCCACCGCCGCAGCCGCAGCTCCTCCTTTCCCTTCTCTTCTTCTTCTCCTCTTCTAGTTCCCTCCTATGTTTCCTCTGTAGGAAACAGAGGTATCACAACCTCTTCTCCTGCTTCCTCTTCCTCTTCTTTTCCTCTTCTTCTTCTTCTCCTCTTCGAACGCCCCACACCTCTCCTCTATTTCCACCTGTAGGAAACAGAGGTGCTGCAGCCACCTCTCACTCCTCTCCCTCATCCCTCTCTTTTCTCTCTTCTTCTCCTTCTCTTCTTCTCCTCTTCCCTTTACCTCCCCAACGCCACACACATCCTCTCCTCTGTTTCCACCTACGGGAAACAGAGGTGCAGCAGCCCTAGCTGCTTCTGCTGCCTCTCTCTCGTCTCTCCATCTTCCCTCTCTTCTTCTTCTTCTTCTTCTTTTCTTCTCTTCTCCCTCTTCCTCCTCTCTTCTTTTCCCTCTTCTTCTCCTTTCTTCTCTCCTCACGCCCCACCGCTCCTCTCTTTTTCTCAAAGAAACAGAGAGTGCGTGGGAGGCGGTGGGATAAAACCGAAATTTTCGGTTTTCTTTATTTTCTTTTCATTTTGTAACTTAGCAGTTTAGTCCTTGAAATTTTTATATTTACATATAGGTCCTCAAATATATATATAAATCCTTATTAATAATTTTCAAAAGTGAGGGATATTACAAACCGCCCCTGACAAGAGGTGGCACCGCCCAAAGGCTCAGTCTTCGAGCTCTGCCAGGCGGTGCAACCACCAGGTCCCGAAATTTCGGGAATTGACAATTTTGAGCTCCAAATTCAAACTGGGTTGGGGACTATAAATACCCCACCCTTTCAGCAATGAAAGGCCACCCAGAAACCACCAAAATTCTGATTTTACTTTGTGATTTTTAGAGCTCAAAAGTGTTGTATGAGTTGAAAGTTCTTCTTCCTCTTTTCTTCTAAGTTCTAATATGTTAAGAGAGGAAAGGAAATTCTATAAGAGTTGTCTCCTAAGCCCGTCAAAAGGAGTGAAACTGTAAAAGGGTGGTTGGCCTACGCCTATTGAAGGAAGGCCTCTAGTTGACGTCGGTGTCCTCGTCGGTGGAGGAAGCCAAAAGTGGAGTAGGTCAAGATTGACCGAACCACTCTAAATCTCAGTTTGCATTTACTTTGAGCATCTTATCTTTACTGCAAACCTCCTCAATAGCTTACTACCTTCTGTGCTTTTACGAACGTGTTTCAAAGTTCAGTGCTTTCCGAATCGGCATTTAGACGCGAATCAGTTTTATCGTATGAACATCATATTTCAGTTTGCGCTTATATTCTGATTTCCATCATAACTACAAACTACCTTTATAACTTTGCTTTAACTGCATCTCGCTTCATCTCAAGTTAAAGTGGTTTACGAATCGGCTTTCATACCGAAATCGCTTTTATCGTACGAATGTCGTAATTCAATTTGTGCTTATATTCTGATTTTCATCATAACTGCAAACTGCCTTCATAGATTTACTTTAACGTCATCTCGCTTGATCTTAAGTTAAAGTAATCTTAGAATCGGCTTTCACACCGAAATTCGCTTATATCGTTCGAACGTTTTTTTTATCGTGAAAGATTTCCACTACACTAATTCACCGCCCCCCTCTTAGTGCTCTTGATCCTAACAATTGGTATCAGAGCGGGGTTAACTCTCAAACAGATTAAAACCCAAGAGAAATGGCATACGTCGGAAACCAAGAGGGCCATTCTATTACACGTCCACCCATGTTCAATGGGACGGACTACACCTATTGGAAGACCCGAATGAGGATCTTATTTATTTCTATGGATTTTAAACTTTGGAATCTTGTCGAAAATGGATTTTCGAAGTCTTCTCTTCCAATAATCGATTGGAATGAATTGCAGAAGAAGGCTTTCGCTCTTAATGCAAAGGCTATGAATGCCTTATTTTGTGCACTTGATAAAAACGAGTTCAATCGTGTTTCGATTTGTGAAACCGCATTTGATATTTGGCACACACTCAAAGTGACTCATGAAGGCACAAGTAGAGTGAAAGAGTCAAAAATCAATCTTTTGTTACATTCTTTCGAACTTTTCCGGATGAAACCGAGTTAGACTATTGGCGGCATGTTTTCCCGTTTCACGGATGTCGTCAATGGTCTAAAAGGACTCGGAAAAAGTTTTTTGGATTTTGAGCTCGTAAATAAGATTCTAAGATCCCTTCCTAAGAATTGGGATCCTAAAGTCACTGTTATTCAAGAGGCGAAAGATCTAAACAACTTCCCTCTTGAAGAACTAATTAGGTCATTAATGATCTACGAGATGACTTGCAAAGCTTATGAAGAGCAAGAAGACATCCTTCCAAAGAACATGAAGGATATGACACTTAGAACTTCAGAAGACCACTTGAGAGAAAACTCAAGTGATGAGGACTCTGACGATGACTTGGCACTTCTAACAAGAAAATTTTAAAAATTCATTAAAAGAAACAAGTTTAAGAATGACACAAAAAATAAACTTGAACCCAAGAAGGACCAAGTTATTTGCTACAATTGCAAAAAGCCGGGACACTACAAAAGTGATTGTCCCCAAGTCAAAAAGAGAACATCAAACAAGGAGGCACTCAAAGGAACGTGGGATGACTCGAGCGCGTCCGAAGAAGAGGAGTCCAATACCGAGCAAGTTGGTCATTACGCCTTCATGGCCATCGGAGAGGAGGTAACGAATTTAATAGATGCAGATTTATCATTTGATGAATTATAAAATGTCTTCCATGACTTATTTGATGAATGCAAGATTATTAGTAGAAAATAAAAATTGCTAAAAAAGTAGCATGATAGTCTTACTTGTAATTTCGATAAGTTAAAAACTGAATATCATGATAGTTTAGGTTCATGCATAAAATGCCATGATCTAGAAACTCTCTAAAAGGAAAACTTGCTACTTAAGGACACGTTAAAGAAATTCGAGGTTGGTAGCAAGTCCTTGAACATGATCCTTGCAAACAAGGGTCACGTTCCCAAAAGAAGTGGAATCGGATTTGTGAGAATTCCTCACTAAAATCCAACCACCTTCAAAAAAGGCCCCATCTTACATGTTCGACACCAAAGCAAATGCAACTTTTGTTGCAAACTTGGACACAAAACGCATTATTGTCCATTCAAGAAAATTCATCCGAACAATTTAATTTGGGTTCCTAAAGGAACCATGATAAATTCTATGCAACATGATAAAAAATGTAGATAAATTTTTGAGGCACCCAAAAGCAAATGGGTACCTAAAGATCATCCTTTCTTGTAAAGACATAAAACATCATAAGTTGGATTCTCGATATTCATGACCCGAGATCCAAAAAGAAGTCGCGATGCTCTCTAGCCTAAATAACAGAAGAGGATTAGAAAATTAAAATTACAAGTGCGATATAGATACAATCCTATTGGAAACCCATGATTCTCACTTCACATATCCTCTGGATTTTCGAACCCATTGATGTCATCTGTTCGAATCCAACTATATCATGAACTTACTAAGTTTGTCATGAACTTGCAAGGCTTACCGACTTGAACAATATGTCACAAACATGTGCACGACATTTAGAGTATGCATGTCACAAGATCTATCTTGATCATGCAAAATTTCTTATCTTACAATGAAAATTCTTACGTAATTACGTAAGTAAAGTTGATTGCTCTAAATGAAAATTCTTCTTAAGTCAAAAACATTCAAATCAGATCACACTGGAGTCAGAACAATTGCTCACCGCTTGCAAGCGATGGCACCGCCCCAGCTGGAGGTAGCACCTCTGGCTGTCACGTGTTGCAAGCGGTTGTACCGCCCCAGCCAGCGGTGCAACCGCCCGTAATTCTGCCTCTTTTTAACCTGAGTTAGGGCCGGCGGTGGAACCGACCCCAACTCACTCCCTTCCCCTCTTTACTCTTCCAAAGCTTCGCCACCTCCATTTCACCCCTCATAGCATCCCAAATACTCCTCATTTTGAAGCAAAAGATCAACAATCTCTCTTTCTATTGAAGATCTCACTATGGTATTCTCTAAGTACCCCTTAAATTTTGTTTTTGATTCATTTACTCTTGCTCATTACTATCCTCTTAAATAGCAGTAGTTATGGGGTCTAGAAGATCCTCAAGGGACAAAGGGAAGAGGAGATTAGTGGAAGATTTTGATCTTACCCTTTTCGATTCAAAATATCATGCTGAAAAGTTTTCCTCTTTCGAACTTAGGAGTGTCAATAAGGGAAAACATGTAGATTTAAATGAACTAAGAGACTTAGAGACAATCCAATGGTTTGCAAACTTAGATCTACTCCCTATTTTACAAATTAGTGAACCCATCTATCCAAGACTTTTTTTTTTTTTGTAAGTAAAAGTAAATTGATTATGTGTAAAGTTTCTACAAATAGCTTTATCTATACAAGTCATAGACAAAGCCAAGTAACTCATAGAGCGCGAGTGCGATAGTTATGACTACACATGTTGTAGACTATAACTCCTAATTATAGTCAACATAGAAAATATTTATCCAGTTATATCAAAACTACCTGTGGGTACATTATTTGACATCATTCCCAAGATCTTTAGCTAATAGCAAAATTAAATTTGATAAAGATATCTTTTTCTCTTCGGGTAAAGTGCTCGGTTTTGAGATCATGCTCTATAAAGGATCTTGAGTCTCTAATAATCTCTTTCAAGAGCTGAGCATTATTTGTGTGTTGACATTCAAAGATTATGTTACATCTCTCCTTCCACATCCACCAAATAGCGCATCTGAAAGTAACCTTTGCCAGTTATGTGAGAGGCCCTTTTCTTGAGAAACATTGCATGACGTCGCCTAGTTCTTGGTGCAAGTTTGGTTGTGGCAGTCTATTGAGTTCAAATCGATGGAGAATCTCCTTCCATATCCATTTTGTATAATCACAAGCAAAATAGAGGTGGTCAACAGTTTCTTCTTGTTGCATACAAAGGGAGCATCGGTTAACATGATAGGTACATCTTTTTTCATATTGTCTATTGTAGGTAGTTTATTAAGAAGGGCCTGCCATGTACATAAGGAATGTCTTTGTGATCCTGGTCAATCCCATGTCCAACTGCTTGGGAACCACTTGTTATTTCTTTGCCTAATTTGATTCCATGCGGATGTGGCACTATATTTGCCATTGTCATGAGGCCAAATAAGTATATCTGAAGAGTTGTTCCTGATTGGGATAGCTATGATAGTCGGCCAAAGAGATAACATTTCGGGAGAAATAGGATTAGGGAGACACCAGGTACCGTTAGCAATGAACTCGGAAACCTTCCAATCTTTGGCAGCCCCAAGATCTTTTCGTATTCTGTCGCCATATAATTGAAATATACTCTTCCCATTCACCCAAGGATCGTACCACATATTAGTACTAGTTCTAGAAGAGATTGCATAAGAAATGTGTTTGATTAGCCAATTTCTTGCCTTTAAAATTCCTTTCCAAGCTGCAGAGTGGTATGTTCTTGTTGAAATTTCCCAGATTGATTCCTTTGAAAGATACCTAGCAAAAACCCATTGTGACCATAAGGAATATTTATTTTGCAAAAGATCCCACAATTGCTGTACCAGGCATGCTTGATTCCAATCTCTAGTATTTCTCAAGTTTAGCCCCCCTTCCTCTTTCGGTTTGCAAATGATATCCCAATTTACCATATGCATTGCCTTATCATTTGTGCCATTCCAGAAGAAGTTCATTAATAACTGTTCAATATCTTGGAGAAGTCCAGTAGGTAGAAGAAATGCATTACACCAATATATAGAGTAGGAGTGCAATACCTAACGGATGAGTTCGAGTCATCTTGCTTTTGATAGAAGCCTATTTTTCCAAGAAGAAATTCTATTATTTATTTTTTGCAGGATAGGCTAACAGTGGGTTTTGTGAATGCTTGTGGATATGAGCGGGAGACCCAAATAAGGAACTAGCAGGCTTCCCTCACTAACCCCCAAAGTTTGTGCAATAAAGAACTTATCCTCAACGTAAGGGCTCATATATACTTTACTTTTCGTATAATTTAACTGAAGTCCAGAAACCATACCAAAGTCATTCATAATAGTAGCTAGGTTCTTTACTGAAGTTGGATCATTTTGGAGAAAGATAAGTAAATCATCTGTAAATCCCAACTTAGCATTTGTTCCTAAAAGTTATGAACATCTACTGCCACTAAACACTAAGGTACTTCATCATATCCTAACTAGCATCATTCTCCCTAAACAATACCATCATGATGAAGTAAGCTAATTAGAATTAGGAACTATGTATTGGATCATGAAAGGACATGACATCTGTCTTGGTTATCTTATCCTGCAAAACATGTTAGAACTATCTAAGAAAGACATGATGCTTCCATATGGTGGTATAATCACTAGAATACTGAAAGCCTATGATATTACAATACCACCGGAAGAAGAAGTAATAAAAGTAGATAAGTTTAGCATAATAAACAAAAATATGTTGAATCTCGTATTTTGATGATGAAACTACTTGATATATGTTTATGATTTAATTTGCGTTTTGAGTGCCGCAGGATGCTTCGATCAGGATGAGACAATTAAACCAGGAAAATCATGTTGTGCCGGAGGAATATGTCAAAATATTAGATGTCGGGCCGGTGGATCGGTCGACGTATCGACAGAAGGTTTCGGGCCGTGGACTCGGGCATCGGGCCAAGAAGAGCGGGTATTGTGCCAAGGATATCGGAGTTAAGGAGTCAACTGGTCGATTGGGCAATAGGCTGCAGGAAAGGACGATGCACCGAAGAATCGGACGAAGCGTCGAGGGACCAATGACATGCCGAACAACTTGGTTAATTGCTTAGAATTAATTGTCTCAATCGAAGTTTTGTTTTAAATGTGCAGGATTAACTACAATGAAAGAAAGATATACTGCAGGAGTTGCACCGAAGTCAAGACAATGATCAAGTTGGGAGTTCGTCGGAACTTCTATGGGAACAAATCCGAGAAGTCCATGAGCTTGCCAAAGAAGCTCGTCGGAACTCGCCAAGTGGATCATCGCAAGTCCAGGAGTTTGCCGAAAGTCCGCATGAGCATCACCGAGGGTTCATCGGATTGTTAGGATCGAGAGCACTAAGAGGGGGGGGGTGAATTAGTGCAGCGGAAATCTTACAGCGATTAAAAACCAAAAGCTGCGTTTGTTCAAAAACTATTACGATGCAAAAGCAAATTCTCAGTTTGTATCTAAGTGCAGTTTGCGTCTAAGCGCAGTTTTGCGTCTAAACTCAGATTTACGTCTAAACGCAGTTTTACGTCTAAACGCAGATTTACGTCTAAACGTAGATTTACGTCTAAACGCAGATTTACGTCTAAACGCAGTTTTACGTCTAAACGCAAATTTACGTCTAAACTCAGATTTACGTCTTAAACTCAGATTTACGTCTAAACGCAGATTTACGTCTAAACGCAGTTTTACGTCTAGACGCAGATTTACGTCCAAACTTTGAAACTCGTTTGTATACTCGCAGAAGGCAGTATGTAGTTGAAATCAAGACGTAAACGTGAACTGAGATCTGATGATTGAGCGAGGAAAGCCGATTTACGTCTGAATGCAGTTTTACGTCTAAATGTTAAAACTCGTTCGTAAAATTGTGGAGGACAGTTTGCAGTTATCAATAGGATCAAAATGTAAGTGTAAACTGCAAAGAAGCTCGTTCGTAAAAGCACGGAAGACAGTTCTGCAGAATCAAACGTAAACGTAAACTGTAATGTACGAAAATACGAATTTACGTCTGAATGCAGATTCGGAAGAACAGCACTTAGAACTTGTTCGTGAAAGCGCAGAGAGCAGTAGTAATGAAGGAGGTTTGCAGTAATGATAAAGTGCTCGAAAATAAACGCAAACCAGAGATTTAGAGTGGTTCGGTCAGCCTTGACCTACTCCACTTTTGGCTTCCTCCACCGACGAGGTTGCCGACGTCAACTAGGGGCCTTCCTTCAATAGGCGAAGGCCAAACTGCCCTTTTACAATTTCTCTCCTTTTGACAGGCTCAGGAGACAACCTTTACAGACCTTTCTCTACTCACTTTACAACTGAAAACTTGAAGAACAGAAGGAGGAGACTTAAAGGCTTTACAACACTTTTGAGCTCTTAGAATCACAGAAAAGATCAAGATTTTGGTGTAGGTCTGTATCTTTTCAGTGCTGAATGGGTGGGGTATTTATAGGCCCCAACCCAGTTCAAATTTGGAGCTCAAAACGATCAAATCGATCAAATCCCAGAATTCTGGGATCAGGCGGTTGCACCTCTTGACTGGAGAGGTGGCACCGCCTAGCAGAGCTCGAAGACTGAGCTCAGGCGATTGCTCCTCTCTGCCAGAGCTCGAAGACTGAGCTCGATGGTTGCATCACCTGGAAGAGCTCGAAGACTGAGCTTGGTGGTTGCACCGCCTGGCAGAGCTCGAAGTCTGAGCTCGGTGGTTGCATCACCTGGCAGAGCTCGAAACTGAGCTCAGGCTGATGCACCTCTCTGCCAGAGCTCGAAGACTGAGCTCGGTGGTTGCATCACCTGGCAGAGCTCGAGACTGAGCTCAGGCTGATGCACCTCTCTGCCAGAGCTCGAAGACTGAGCTCGGTGGTTGCATCGCCTGGCAGAGCTCGAAACTTGAGCTCTGGCGGTGCTACCTCTTGACAGAGGAGGTTGCACCGCCCAGTCTAGCTCGAAGACTGAGCTCTGGGCGGTTGCACCTCTTGGCTGGGGCGGTTGCACCTCCCAGCCTCGCAGCCCTGGCGGTTGCACCTCCTGGCTGGGGCGGTTGCACCTCCCAACCTCGCAGGAAGACATAGCCTGGGCGGTGCTACCTCCAACCCTGGCGGTGGCACCTCTTTCACTATTCCAGCTCACTTGGTTTGGCTCCAAACTTGGTCCAAACCAGTCCGAACTTGGGCCTAATTGGCCCCTACTTGGGTTATAGGATTAACACCTAATCCTAACCCTAATTAACATGCTAACTATGAATTTAAAGACATTTTCTAAGCTATTACAAAGTCCGCAAGTCAAGACTTCTTCTGGCGAGCTTCCGGCAAACTTCCGGCGGTCTTCCGATGAATTCTCGGAAACCATTCTGCGGACTCCCGGCAAGCTCCTAGACTTCACGATTTGATCTTAGCGAGTTTCAACGAGCTTCGTCGGCAAGCTCCGATCTTTCTCGGCGAGCTCCGCGAACTTCCAACGAACCTTCCGGCGAGCTTCCGAAAAAGCCTTCGGCAAGCTCCCAACTCATTCTCGGCTAGTTCCGGTAGCATTCCCGACGAACCTTTGGACTTCCGTCGAACTCTCGAACTCGCAACAAATCCTTCGCGCTTGACTCCGACACTTTGTTTCGCTTTATGTCTTCATCGTTATCATAGTTAATCCTGCACAACAAAACAAAACTTCAATCGAGACAATTAATCCTAAGCAATTAACCAAGTTGTCCGACATGTCATTGGTCCCTCGACGCTTCGTCCGATTCTTCGGCGCATCGTCCTCTCGTGCAGCCTATTGCCCAATCGGCCAGTTGACTCCGCAACTCCGATATCCTTGGCACAATACCCGCTCTTCTTGGCCCGATGCCCGAGTCCACGGCCCGAAGCCTTCTATCGATACGCCGACCGATCCACCGGCCCGACGTCCAATCTTCTGACATGTTCCTTCGGCACAACATGATTTTCCTGCTTTAATTGTCTCATCCTGATCGAAGCATCCTGCGTCACTCAAAACGCAGATTAAATCATAAACATATATCAAGTAGTTTCATCATCAAAATACGAGATTCAACACGGATGATCGACGGAAGTTCGCCGGAAGCTCGCCGGAAGAAGTGATTGATGCACCGGAGCAAGTTGCAGTAAATATCTTAGGAAATAACATAGTTAGCATAATGATTAAGTTGGAAATGGGAGGTGATCCCATTAACTTAATCTTGGGGCAATTGGGCCCCTGAAAAACCCAAATTGGGCCGAATGGATCAACCCATTCAAACCCTGATTTCTGCTGGGCGGTTCAACCGCCTTAGTCAGGTGGTGGCACCGCCTGAGCTCAGTCTTCGAGCTCTGGCAGGAGGTGCAACTGCCCCTGATAGAGGTGGCACCGCCTGGGCTCGGTCTCCGAGCTCTAGTTGAGTGGTGCAACTGCCCTAGTCAGGTGGTGCAACCGCCAGGTCCCGGAATTCCGGGAATTGACAGTTTTGAGCTCCAAATTCAAACTGGGTTGGGACCTATAAATACCCCACCCTTTCAGCACTGAAAGGCAACCCAGAAACCACCAAAATTCTGATTTTACTTTGTGATTTTTAGAGCTCAAAAGTGTTGTATGAGTTGAAAGTTCTACTTCCTCTTTTATTCCAAGTTTTAATCTGTTAAGAGAGGAAAGGAAATTCTGTAAGGGTTGTCTCCTAAGCCCGTCAAAAGGAGTGAAACTGTAAAAGGGTGGTTGGCATTCGCCTATTGAAGGAAGGCCTATAGTTGACGTCGGTGTCCTCGTCGGTAGAGGAAGCCAAAAGTGGAGTAGGTCAAGATTGACCGAACCACTCTAAATCACGATTTGCATTTACTTTGAGCATCTTATCTTTACTGCAAACCTTCTCAATAGCTTACTACCTTCTGTGCTTTTACGAACGTGTTTCAAAGTTCAGTGCTTTCCGAATCAACGTTTAGACGTAAATCAGTTTTATCATACGAACATCATATTTCAGTTTGCGCTTACGTTCTAATTTCCATCATAACTGAAAACTGCCTTTATATCTTTACTTTAACTGCATCTCGCTTCATCTCAAGTTAAAGTGGTTTACGAATTGGCTTTCATATCGAAATCGCTTTTATCGTTCGAACGCTTTTTTTTATCATGAAAGATTTTCGCTGCACTAATTCACCCTCCCCTCTTAGTGCTCTTGATCCTAACAATTAGTATCAGAGCCCGGTATTTCTCATTTTGGATTTACACCCGAGAGAAATGGCTCTTCATGGCTTTCAAGAGGGCTTATCGGAATGGATTACACTTATCGGAAAACTCGAATGAGAGTTTTCTTAATTTCTATGAATTTGGATTTATGGAATATCGTTGAAAACAATTTTTAACTTCCCTCTAAACCGATGAACGAATGGTTGGATTTGGAGAAGAAGTATTTTTCTTTAAACGCAAAGGCTATGAATGCCTTATTTTGCGCTTTGGACAAAAATGAGTTCAATCGGATTTCTACGTGCGAAATGACTTTTGACATTTGACGAACACTTGAAATCACGTGCGAGGGAACTAGTAGAGCCAAAGACTCGAAAGTTAACATTTTATTGCATGATTTTGAGCTTTTTCGAATGCAACCAAGCGAGACTATAAGCGACATGTACACCCGTTTCACGGATGTCGTCAATAGTTTAAGAGCTCTTGGAAAATATTTTTCGGATTTTGAACTCGTAAACAAGATTTTGCGTTCTCTTTCTAAGAAGTGGGATTCAAAAGTAACTGCAATACAAGAAGCTAAAAACCTAAACAACTTACCACTTGAAGAACTAATTAGTTCGTTGATGACATATGAAATGGTGCATAATGCACATGATGAACATGATGAACAAAATCACCTTCTAAAGAACAGGAAGGATTTGAAACTCCGGACAAATGAATACCACTTGAGCGATGACTCAAGTGATGAGGACAATGATGAACTTGAACTTTGAACACTAAATCTTAATAAGTTTATTAAACAAAAATCTAAAATAAACAATAAACTTAAACGAAGGAAGAGGCCAAAGAAGAAGAACACAAAGTGGGATGAATCGAGCTCCTCCGAAGATGAGGAGAAAATCAAGAAAGGCGTGGTGGCAAACTACGCCTTAACCGCTTTCAATGATGAGGCAATCGAATTCCCCCTAATTTATTTTGAAATTACTTGATGCTCTCATGATGTATTTTCTTTTTTAGTTTAGAATTAATTAAAAATTACATGTTTTAAAAAAAATTTATGATCATGCTAAGTAATTTTAAAAATATTAATATTGCATATTTTATGATAAATAAATAAAATGATTTTGATTGAAAATATGAAATCATGGTTAAGAAGTAATAATGTGTATTACGTTGATTTCCATTGTTATTTCTCGATTTTGATTAAAAAAAATCATGTTTGATTTGAAGAAATGCATAATGATGTAATATTAAATATTTTGATTAACAATTTTATGCATGAGATTTTAAGCTATACATGATGATATGCATGTGTTATTTTAATGAATGTATTTGAAAAACTATGGCAAAAATGTGCTCGAATGCATGAACTTGTTAAGATTATTTTTCGGACCTTCTTGATTCAATGTTTAAATCACTTAATTGTCATGATGATTTTACACTATTACATGCCTTAATAACATCTTGGAAATTATGTGTTTTGGATACAAAATTTTTTTTTGATCATGAGCATGTTTTATCTTCATGATTGAACTTGAAAATCTATAGCAAAACCTTGTCCGAATGCATGAAAGTGTTAAATTTCATTTTTGGATTTTCTTGATCTTAATAGTTCATTTTTAAGAATCTATTGATCTTGATGGTTTTACGATGAAATTCATTTTTCGATCCTAAACATTGATGCATGTTTAACATAAATAAAAAAGCATGCTAACATGAAATCAATCACTTAAAATGAAATACTTAAAAAAGGAAAAAATATATTATCAATGAAATCATGAATCTACTTATGTTACGAATTTTGTGAACCATAAAAATGATTTTTGGTGATTTGAATTTGAATGAGTTTTATCCAAAATCATGATCTTGGTTCTGTGATATTTACAAATTAAGATTTATTATGAATCAAGATTTTTTCATTAATCGTTCTCCTAAGATTTTCTTTTGATTAATTATGGAGTAGGTTTTTCAAAAAGAAATCATGTCTTTTGGTATTCAATGTTCTAATCTTTCATGATATGATTTTTATGCAATTCCTTGTATTCATGAAATGTTTATCTCATCACCTAATAATTATTCTTGATATTCCTTATGTGATGATAAGAATACATGAAATATTCATTAATTTGTTTTGATGTATACAAATAAGAAGTTTCGATCATGTATGGTAGAATGTAATTTGACAAATTTAGTACCATCATGTTGCAAAATAAATGATGATTAGGAATCATGCATTAATGATGATTGTATATTTTATGATTTGGCATGATGCATGCAATGATGAAATATTCTTGAATTTGAAATGATGTATGCAATACTTATGACAATGATGTACATAATGTATTGCATATGATATGTATCATGAATGCTTTAAATGATGAATGTTTGATATCATGATCAAAATGTTGATAAATGCTTAAAAATTTTAATATTTAAGTATCATGTATGATATACCCATTAATGATGATTGATTTATTTTTCGGTATCGTGCATGAAAAATAAGGTTTTTGAAATTATATATGTTTAATTTGAATATATAATGATGCACAAATAAAATTGATACTTACCTTTGTCATAATATGAAAATTGAAAAAAAGGGTCTTCCCTTCTTTTTGACAATGACAAAGGGGGAGCAAGAATTTCTAGCGTGGATATCATGAAAAGAGGCAAACTAGCTAGCTTACACAATTCAAGATGAAAGCAAAAATTACACTCCTCTAAAGAGAAGATACAAATGTAACACTTGCCAAATTGTTTGCTTGCCTCATGTAAAACGTTATCTGTTGCTAGTTTGGCATTTTGCTAGCTTGAACTTTGCAAAGAAAGCAAAACTAACACTTCTCAAAAGAGAAGAAAGAGCTTGTTATCTTGAACATCACAAGCTTGCCAAACAAAAATTACAAAAGTGCTATCTTGCCTATCTTAAGAAGCAAGAATCATAAGTTTACACAAGAAAGCTATCTTGCATTTGCTTTTGAAATTTTTGCAAGCTTGTATGTAGTAAAACTTGCATATCGTAAAAATTGCTAGCTTGTAGTATAAAGAGAAGCAAATAGTTGCTATCTCAAGAAAATTAAACATGCTAAACTTACACCTTGCAATGGAAGCAAAATTGCGAGCTCAAATATTGCAAAGGAAGCAAAAAATTTGCTAGCTTGCAACTTGCATATTTCAAGAAGCAAGAGTTGCCTTCTTGAACATCTCTAAATTGCTAGCTTGCAAGTTCTAAAATGTTGTAACAAAGCTAGCTTGCATGTTCTAAAAGTGCTATCTTGTATGCTGTAAAACTTGTATATCTAAAACTTGATGGCTTGAATATTCTAAGCATGATGTAACATTTGCTAAATGTTCTAAGCATGACGTAATATCATTAGGTGCAGAATCACAATTGTCATTTCAATCATACATAATTAGTTCATAACAGATGGGGCATAGAGTAATTGGAGCATATCAATGACAAATGAAACATATCGGAGCTTATCAATGGCATATGAAATGTTTCGGAGCATATCAATGGCGTATGGAACATTTCGAAGCATATCAACAATGAATGAAACAGTTCGGAGCATATCAATAACAAATACTGAACAGAAGCTCAAACGTCGTCTTTGACGTTGCATTCATATCATTCTTATCCAAAGCATGTACAGAAACACATAACCAAAGCTCTGGATATCATATCAAACATACAGAAGGTGTAGTGGGACCTCAGACAAAACGTGATTCATCCATTTCTAAATGACCACCAGACAGAAGTCTCCCACGTCTGGGAGCTCCATCCACCCACGTCTAGGTGAAGCTAGAGGGGGCCGGCAAAGCATCGCAGGCTCTAAGCACATACCCTTTACCATTTCTAGCAAAGGTCCACATAATACCCTTTACCATTTCTAGCAAAGGTCCAAACAATCCCACAAACACCAGAGTACAAAAGGGCAGTATGAACAATAAATAGCATATATCGGAAGCACACGCGGAACAACAAACGTACATGTGCCTTTACGAGTCAAATACGATGCAAGCAACAATCTCTCACAAATGTATTCAGATTTGGAATGAAATAAAAGCAAGAGTATACACGGATTCCAAACAATCATATATAACTCAATTCAAATAAGAAAGCTAAAGGATATCAATTTCCAAAGGAATGAAACCAGAATATGAGAAATCGACCAAAGCTCGATTTCTAGTAGAATACAAGAGGCACATTGAACAAATGATTCAAACTATCAATCGTGCTCCAATTTACTTAGAAATAATCATTGGATTTTACTTTCAGATAAGACAGGCTTCATATAAATTGAACTGTCCAACAGAGAGAGTTACAAATAATTTGGTAAACAAGGGTCGTAGAACAAAATCTCTGTTTGGCAGAATTCATAATTTTAGATTCAACAGATAACTGGGCAGGTGTTAGGATTCCAAATCTTTCAATTCATATATCAAAAGAAAGATCTATGTGTCTAGTCTCCAATGAAATCAGTTTTGAACAAATCAGAGTTTCCAACAAAGACTTATAGGCAGCTCGGTATCAAAAGGTCAGAATCTCAGAAGTTGCATAGATTCGAATCGTTACGTCTAAACAGGAGATATATCAAATGCAAGGCTAGAACAATTCAAAGTTCCTCATATTCAAAGCAAATGTAGAGATAAAAATGGCAGTGAGGAAAGATCAGGATACTTGCAATAGGAAAGATTAGAACAATTACAGGAGGAACAATCGGGAAACTTGCCTTTCAAAGATTTCGATCTGAAGATCCAAAGAAGGTGCCAGTCCAAATCCTTCTACTTTTCCTCCGTGTCCTCTCCCTGTTTCGTTTTGTGCACTCGTTTTCTTTCTTTCTTCATAACTACACCACGTGTCGAACATCGAGGCACAGTCACCTGCTCTCTCTTACTCTCATTCCTTCTTTTTCTTTCCCAAACGCAGCTGCCCCAACCGCCGCCGCTGCCACTGCCACAATCACAGCCCCTTCCACCGCACTACCTTCCTTTCTCCCTTCTTTTGTAGACATTCCTTCTAAGCATGATGTAACATTTGCTCATGAAAAGAGGCATACTAGCTAGCTTACACAATTCAAGATGAAAGCAAAAATTACACTCCTCTAAAGAGAAGATACAAATGTAACACTTGCCAAATTGTTTGCTTGCCTCATGTAAAACGTTATCTGTTGCTAGTTTGGCATTTTGCTAGCTTGAACTTTGCAAAGAAAGCAAAAATGACACTTCTCAAAAGAGAAGAAAGAGCTTGTTATCTTGAACGTCACAAGCTTGCCAAACAAAAATTACAAAAGTGCTATCTTGCCTATCTTTAGAAGCAAAACTTACAATTTGCACATTGCAATAGGAAGCAAGAATCATAAGTTTACACAAGAAAGCTATATTGCATTTGCTTTTGAAATTTTTGCAAGCTTGTTTGTAGTAAAACTTGCATATCGTAAAAATTGCTAGCTTATAGTATAAAGAGAAGTAAATAGTTGCTATCTCAAGAAAATTAAACATGCTAAACTTACACCTTGCAATGGAAGCAAAATTGCGAGCTCAAATATTGCAAAGGAAGCAAAAATTTGCTAGCTTGCAACTTGCATATTTCAAGAAGCAAGAGTTGCCTTCTTAAACATCTCTAAATTGCTAGCTTGCAAGTTCTAAAATGTTGTATCATAGCTAGCTTGCATGTTCTAAAAGTGCTATCTTATATGCTGTAAAACTTGCATATCTAAAACTTGATGGCTTGAATGTTCTAAGCATGATGTAACATTTGCTAAATTTTCTGGCGTCAAAACTGCATGATGATAAAACTTGATATTATGTTTTTCATACAATAAGTTAAACTAATATTTCAAACACAAGAATAGTTGGACTTCTCCTTTTTGTTGATGACAAAGGGGGAGAAGTATGATGTTATGCATAAGTTCATGATGAAGTGTTGCAAGTATTCATGATGAATATTGCAATGACTTGAATTCAGTTTGAATTCAATATTCTATCAATATGACATATTGATAGGGGGAGTTTGTTTAAACTCCGGGAGTTAAGTTTAACTCCATCATCAAGTGGTTGTCATCATCAAAAAGGGACAGATTATTGAATCTCATATTTTGATGATAAAACTACTTGATATATGTTTATGATTTAATCTGCGTTTTGAGTGACGCAGGATGCTTCAATTAGGATGAGACAATTAAAGCAGGAAAATCATGTTGTGCCGGAGGAACATGTCAGAAGATTGGACGTCGGGCCGGTGTATCGGTCGACGTATCGACAGAAGGCTTCGGGCCATGCACTCGGGCATCAGGCCAAGAAGAGCGGGTATTGTGCCAAGGATATCAGAGTTGCGGAGTTAACTGGCCGATTGGGCAATAGGCTGTAGGAGAGGACGATGCGCCGAAGAATCGGACGAAGCGTCGAGGGACCAATGACATGCTGGACAACTTGGTTAATTGCTTACGATTAATTATCTCAATCGAAGTTTTGTTTTAAGTGTGCAGGATTAACTACGATGAAAGTAAGATATGCAGCAGGAGTTGCACCGGAGTCAAGACAATGATCACGTTGGGAGTTCGAGAGTTCAACGGAAGTTCGGACAGTCGTCGGAGGTTCTGCGGGAACAAATCCGAGAAGTCCATGAGCTTGCCAAAGCAGCTCGTCGGAACTCGCCAAGTGGATCGTCGCAAGTCCAGGAGTTTGCCAGAAGTCCGCAGGAGCATCACCGAGGGTTTATCGGATGATCGACGGAAGTTCGCTAGAAGCTCGCCAGAAGAAGCGATTGACGTATCGGAGCAAGTTGCAGTAAATATCTTAGGAAATATCATAGTTAGCATAATGATTAAGTTAGAAATGGGAGGTGATCCCATTAACTTTATCTTGGGGCAATTGGGCCCCTGAAAAACCCAAATTGGGCCGAATGGATCAACCCATTCGAACCCTGATTTCTGCCAAGCGGTTCAACCGCCTCAGTCAGGCGGTGCCACCGCTTGAGCTCAGTCTTCGAGCTCTGGTAGGAGGTGCAACCGCCCCTGACAAGGGTGGCACCGCCTGGGCTCGGTCTTCAAGCTCTGGCTGAGCGGTGCAACCGCTAGGTCCCGGAATTCCGGGAATTGACAGTTTTGAGCTCCAAATTCAAACTGGGTTGGGGTCTATAAATACCCCACCCTTTCAGCAATGAAAGGGCACCTAGAAACCACCAAAATTCTGATTTTACTTTGTGATTTTTAGAGCTCAAAAGTGTTGTATGAGTTGAAAGTTCTTCTTCCTCTTTTCTTCCAAGTTCTAATCTGTTAAGAGAGGAAAGGAAATTCTATAAGGGTTGTCTCCTAAGCCCGTCAAAAGGAGTGAAACTATAAAAGGGTGGTTGGCCTTCGCCTATTGAAGGAAGGCCTCTAGTTGACGTCGGTGACCTCGTTGGTGAAGGAAGCCAAAAGTGGAGTAGGTGAAGATTTACCGAACCACTCTAAATCTCGGTTTGCATTTACTTTGAGCATCTTATCTTTACTGCAAGCCTTCTCAATAGCTTACTGCCTTCTGTGCTTTTACGAATGTGTTTCAAAGTTCAGTGCTTTCCGAATCGACGTTTAGACGCAAATCAGTTTTATCGTACGAACATCATATTTTAGTTTGCACTTATGTTCTGATTTCCATCATAACTGCAAACTGTCTTTATATCTTTGCTTTAGCTGCATCTCGCTTCATCTCAAGTTAAAGTGGTTTACGAATCGGCTTTCATACCGAAATTGCTTTTATCGTACGAACGTCGTATTTCAGTTTGCGCTTATATTCTGATTTTCATCATAACTGCAAACTGCCTTCATAGATTTACTTTAACGTCATCTCGCTTGATCTTAAGTTAAAGTAATCTTAGAATCGGCTTTCACACCGAAATCACTTTTATCGTTCAAACGTTTTTTTTATCGTGAAAGATTTCCGCTGCACTAATTCACCCCCCCCCCCGCCCCTCTTAGTGCTCTTGATCCTAACATGGTTTGGTAGAGTTTTAGGGCTGTGGATGAAAGTTTTGGATCTATGGTAGATGGCAGCAAAGGTTTGATAGAAATCAGTGGAAGTTGCAGCAAGTATGTGCTGTCTTGTAAGAGCAGAATTGTCGTCGAAGAAACAATGGTTTCTCGATGTAATTTCCACCAAAAACTTGAGAGAATTGAGGAGAGAATTGATAGCAAAATCACAATTTATATGACAGCAAGGACGTCTAATTTAATCAAGAAAATTTTGGTAGTATAACAGCAAGGAAATTGGTGCAAGTTGCGATAGCAGAATTCTCGTCGAAAAATTTTAGTGGTTTACGACGAAAATTTACAGTAACGCAAAATCATTTTTAGAGATGAATTCCTTAATAGATTAATTTTAGATGGAAGCTAAGATGATCTATGAAGTGTATAAGAAATTTTATTCAAAAAAGATTGTAAATAGATGGGTTAAGGCAACAATATGCGGCTGAAATTTTCTACAGCATAGATTTTTAAGTATAGCAGATTGGACATAAAAGATCAGTGGTTTATATTAAGAAGTTTTTGATGAAACTATAGGAAAATCCACTGTTAGGAAGTGTCAAAGCTATCATAAAAATTTCGTAGAGATTTGGATAGAAACAACATAGTATCAAGATCAAACAAATAGTGCTATGTAGTTGAAATTTTACAGTGCAGATTTTCAAGTATAGCAGATTAGACGTAAAATATCATTGGTTTATATTGAGAATTTTTTTGACAAAACTAAAGGGAAATCTGCTGTTAGGAAGTGTCAAAGATGTCATAAAAATTTCGTAGAGATTTGGATAGAAAAAACACAATTGCAAGATAAAAAAAACGGTGCTATACGGTTGGAATTCTACAATGTATCTTTCGTCGTAGAGATGAAAACTTTATGACAAAAAGTTTAAGCAGCAATATAGGAATAATTTTTTTAGGATTTTCAAATAAGGATAACTAAATTACAGTAGCAGTAAGGTAGGAAACCAGAACCTATTGCAATTCACGGGGGGATCAAAGGATGATCCATGGTGGTGGAGATGACGACGGAATTTGGCGATGATCTTTTAAGCAATTGTGGGAATTGCTTTGGGTGGTTGTGGAGGGCTGATGGATGGTTGTGGAAGGGCAGCAAGATGCCAAGAACGCTACTCTGATACCAGGCGTTAGAACCCTTGCAGATTCTAAACTTAGGGTTGATCTCTTTAGGGGATCGACCTCCTTGGAACTCTATAGGGGTTCCTCCCTCTAAGTTGCTGCTCAAAGGCTGCAGAAAAGATTCATCTATTGCTTATGAAAAGAGGAGGAATATATGGCTATTTATAGGGCTTCTAAACCCTAACTCCTAATAGGACTCCTACTCAAGACTCCTACTTCTAACCAACTTCCTAATAGGACTCCTACTCAAGACTCATATTCCTTTACAACTCTTAATTCTTCTTTAAGAAACAACCTCCTAACCCTAGCCGGCCTCTTAACCTCTTTAATAGGGGTCGGTTTAAGTAGGTTTTACATGATTGTCCCTCTCAATTAGGACTCTCCTAGCTAGAGTCCTAACACTCTTCCGAGCTAGGATGACTAAGGGGACACCGGTTCAGAACCATGTCCTAAAAATGATTCAGTGGATAGAGAAACTCACAGGTCAAGGAATGGTCTTAGAGGATAACTTGTGCATGGATCTTATGCTTCAGTCCCTACCAGATTCCTTTTCACAATTCATAATGAATTTTAATATGAACAAGCTTGTGGTGACTCTCCCGGAACTCCTCAATATGTTGAGGGAGGCAGAGAGCACTATAAAAAAGGAGAAAACAATTCTCTATACTAGTGAGACCATAAAAAAAAAAAAAAAAAGTCTCTTAAGAAGGGCAAGGGCAGACCTGTTGAATCTCGATTTTTGATGATGAAGTCAATTGTCATTTGTTATCTAATCTATATGTTGAGATAAGTTTGCAAGATTAACTACGATGAAAGTAAGATATGCAGCAGGAGTTGCACCGGAATCAAAACAATGATCAAGTTGGGAGTTCGAGAATTCGACGGAAGTTCGGATAGTCGTCGGAGGTTCTGCGGGAACAAATCCAAGAAGTCCATGAGCTTGCCAAAGAAGCTCGTTGGAACTCACCAAGTGGATCGTCGCAAGTCCAGGAGTTTGCCGAAAGTCCATAGGAGCATCACCGAGGGTTCATCGGATGATCGACGGAAGTTCGCCGGAAGCTCGCCGGAAGAAGCGATTGACGCACCGGAGCAAGTTGCAGTAAATATCTTAGGAAATATCATAGTTAGCACAATGATTAAGTGGGAAATGGGAGGTGATCCCATTAACTTAATCTTGGGGCAATTAGGCCCCTGAAAAACCCAAATTGGGCCGAATGGATCAACCCATTCGGACCCTGATTTCTGACAAGCGGTTGAACTGCCCCAGCTAGGAGGTGGCACTACCTGAGCTCGGTCTTCGATCTTTGGCAGGAGGTGCAACCGCCTCAGTCAAGCGGTGGCACCGTCTGAGCTCAGTCTTCGAGCTCTAGCAGGAGGTGCAACCGCCCCTGACAGGAGGTGGCACCGCCTAGAGGCTCAGTCTTCGAGCTCTGCTAGGCGGTGCAACCGCCTCAGTCAGGAGGTGCAACCGCTAGATCCCGAAATTCCGGGAATTGATAGTTTTGAGCTCGAAATTTAAACTGGGTTGGGGCCTATAAATACCCCACCCTTTCAGCACTAAAAGAGCACCAAAAACACACCGAAATCCTGATCTCATTATGTGATTTTTAGAGCTCAAAATTGTTGTAAAGGCCAAAAGTTCTTCTCCATCTTTTCTTCCAAGTTCTGATCTTTAAAGAGAGGAGAGAAAATTCTGTAAGGGTTGTCTCCTAAGCCCGTCAAAAGGAGTGAAACTGTAAAAGGGTGGTTGGCCTTCGCCTATTGAAGGAAGGCCTCTATTAGACGTCGGTGACCTCGTCGGTGGAGGAAGCCAAAAGTGGATGTAGATCAAGATTGACCGAACCACTCTAAATCTCGATTTGCATTTACTTTGAGCATCTTATCCTTACTGCAAACCTCCTCAATAGCTTACTGCCTTTTGCACATTTACGATCATGTTTTAAAGTTCAGTATTTTCCGAATCGACGTTTAGACGTAAATTAGTTTTATTGTACGAACATCATATTTCAATTTGCGCTTACATTTTAACTTTCATCATAACTGCGAACAACCTTCATAGATTTCCTTTAACTATATCTCGCTTGATTACAAGTTAAAGAGATTTACGAATCAGCTTTTCTACCAAAATCGCTTTTATCGTACGAACACTTTTTTAATCGTCGAAAGTTTTCTGCTGCACTAATTCACCCCACCTCTTAGTGCTCTTGATCCTAACAATTGGTATTAGAGTGGGGTTAACTCTCAAACGGATTAAAACCCAAAAGAGATGGCATACGCCGAAAACCAAGAGGGTCATTCTATTACACGCCCACCCATGTTCAATGGGACGGATTACACCTATTGGAAGACCCGAATGAGGATCTTTCATATTTTTATGGATTTTGAACATTGGAATCTTGTCGAAAATGGATTTTCGAAGTCTTCTCTTCTAATGATCGATTGGAATGAATTGGAGAAGAAGGCTTTCGCTTTTAATGCAAAGGCTATGAATGCCTTATTTTGTGCGCTTGATAAAAACGAGTTCAACCGTGTTTTGGTTTGTGAAACCGCATTTGATATTTGGCACACACTAGAAGTGACTCACGAAGGCACAAGTAGAGTGAAAGAGTCAAAAATCAATCTTTTGATACATTCTTTCGAACTTTTCCGGATGAAACCAAGTGAGACTATTGTCGACATGTTTACCCGTTTCACGGATATCGTCAATGCTCTAAAAGTACTCGGAAAAAGTTTTTTGGATTTTGAGCTCGTAAATAAGATTCTAAGATCCCTTCCTAAGAGTTGGGATCCTAAAGTCACTGCTATTCAAGAGGCGAAAGATCTAAACAACTTCCCTCTTGAAGAACTAATCAGGTCATTAATGACCTACGAGATGACTTGCAAAGCTCATGAAGAGCAAAAAGACATCCTTCCAAAGAACACGAAGGATATTGCACTTAGAACTTCCGAAGACCACTTGAGAGAAAACTCAAGTAATGAGGACTGTGACGATGACTTGGCACTTCTAACAAGAAAATTTAAAAAATTTATTAAAAAAAATAAGTTTAAGAATGAAACAAAAAATAAATTTGAACCCAAGAATGACTAAGTTATTTGCTATGAGTGCAAAAAGCCGGGACACTACAAGAGTGATTGTCCCCAAGTAAAAAATAGAACATCAAAGAAGTGTTGAATCTCGTATTTTGATGATGAAACCAATTGATAATTATGTTTATGTTTAACTATATTTTGAGTGATGCAGGTCTACTCGATCAGGATTAGACAATTAAGGCAGGAGGAATTGACGTTGCGCCGGAGGAGATCACGTTAGGATATTGGATGGCAGAAGGCTTCGGACGTCGGGCATCGGGCCAAGAGTGGAATTGCGCTAAGGATATCGGCGTTCGGAGGTCAACCGCTGATTGGGCAACAAGCCACAAGAGAGGACGATGCGCCAAAGAATCGGACGAAGCGCCAACCAATGACGTACCGGGCAACAGAATGTCAATTCGCTTTATAATAATTGTCTAGATCGGAGTAGAGTTTTTGCTTGTGTGTGCAGGATTAACTACGATAACGACGAAGACATAAAGCAAAACAAAGTGTCGAAGTCAAGCACGAAGGATTCATTGTGAGTTCGAGAGTTCGACGGAAGTCTGAAGGTTCGTCGAGAATGCTGTCGGAACTAGCCAAGAATGAGTAGAGAGCTTGCCGAAGGGTTTTTAGGAAGCTCGCCGGAAGGTTCGTTGGAAGTTCGCGGAGCTCGCCAATAAAGATTAGAGCTTGCCGAAGAAGCTCATCGGAACTCGCCAAGATCAAATCGTGAAGTCTAGGAGCTTGCCGGGAGTCCGCAGAATGGTTTCCGAGAGTTTATCGGAAGACCGTCGGAAGTTCGCCGGAAGCTCGCCGGAAGAAGTCTTGACTTACGAACTTTGTAATAGCTTAGAAAATGTCTTTAAATTCGTAGTTAGCACGTTAATTAGGGTTAGAATTAGGTGTTAATCCTATAACCCAAGTAGGGGCCAATTGGGCCCGAGTTCGGACTGGTTTGGGCCAAGTTTGGAGCCCAACCAATGAGCTGATTTGGCCTAGGCAGTGGCACCGCCTAGCCTGGGCGGTGGCACCGCCTAGGCTGGGCGATGGCATTGCCCAGCACCCGAGAGCTGGGCGGTGACACCTCCTGGGCTGGGCGGTTGCACCGTCCAGCACCCGAGCGCTGGGCGGTGGCACCTTTTGGCTGGGCGGTGGCACCGCCAGCATCGGGAACCCAAAGAGAATTCAAATTTTGGAGCCCAAATTTGAATCCTCTTGAGGCCTATAAATACCCCTCAAATCTCAACTGAGATTACAACTTTTGAGAAGCATTTGATTGAGAGAAAAGTCTTAGAAAGTCTTAGCAAGTCTTGTTTTCAATTTGCTAGAGAGTTCTCCTCCTTCTTTCTTATTGAAAACTTGTAAGAGGTTGAACTGCTTGTAAAAGGTTGTAAGAGGGGTATTTACCCTTCCATTTCAAGAGATTTGCTAGTGGAAGGTGGGAGCCTCATCGAAGAGGGGCCTCGCAAGTGGATGTAGGTCATTTGACCGAACCACTCTAAAATCGGCGTAATCTCTGGTTTGTATTTCATTATTGCTATTTATATTATTACAAACCTTCTTACATGCTTTAGTTATTTATTACCTTTGCTGCGTAACTTTAAGAATACGCTTTCAAGTTAAGCTTTTCAAGTTCCGTTCTTATCGTACGAAAGAATTTTCTAAACCCGAAGTTTTAATCCGTTGCACTAATTCACCCCCCCCCCCTCTTAGTGCCGCTCCGATCCTAACAAGAAGAAGGCGCTCAAAGCAACGTGGGATGACTCGAGCGCATCCGAAGAAGAGGAGTCCAACACCGAGCAAGTTGCTCATTACGCCTTAATGGTCATCGGGGAGGAGGTAACAAATTTAATAGATGCAGATTTATCATTTGACGAATTATTAAATGCCTTCCATGACTTATTTGATGAATGCAAGATTATTAGTAGAAAATATAAATTGCTAAAAAAGGAGCATGATAGTCTTACTTGTAATTTTGATATGTTAAAAACTGAATATCATGATAGTTTAGGTTCATGCATAAAATGCCATGATCTAGAAACTCTCCAAAAGGAAAACTTGCTACTTAAAGATACCTTGAAGAAATTCGAGGTTGGTAGCAAGTCTTTGAACATGATCCTTGCAAACAAGGGTCACGTTCCCAAAAGAAGTGGAATCGGATTTGTGAGAAGTCCTCACCAAAATTCAACCACATTCATAAAAGGCCCCATCTTACATGTTCAACACCAAAGCAAATGCAACTTTTGTTGCAAACTTGGACATAAAACGCATTATTGTCCATTCAAGAAAATTAGTCCGAACAAATTAATTTGGGTTCCTAAAGGAACCATGATAAAGTCTATGTAACATGATAAACAATGTAGATCTATTTTTGAGGCACCCAAAAGTAAATGGGTACCTAAAAATCATCCTTTCTTGTAAAAACGTAAAACATCATAAGTTGGGAGTAAGAAATAATATCCTGCTCTTTGGATTCTCGATATTCATGACCCGAGATCCAAAAAGAACACATGATGCTCTCTAGCCTAAATAACAAAAAGAGGATTAGAAAATTAAAATTACAAATGCGATATGGATACAATCCCATTTGATCCCTCAGAATTGGAAACCCATGATTCTCCCTTCACATATCCTCTGGATTTTCGAACCCATCAATTTCATCCGTTCATAACTTTCGAATCCAACTATATCAATAACTGACTAAGTTTGTCATGAACTTGCAAGGATTACCAACTTGAACAATATGTCACAAACATGTGACGACATTGAGAGTATACACGTCAAAAGATCTATCTTGATCGTGCAAAAGTTCTTATCTTAAAATGAAAATTCTTACATAATTACGTAAGTAAAGTTAATTGATCCATAAATAAAAATTCATCTCAAAGTCAAAAACATTCAAATCAGACCACACAGTAGTCAGAACCATGCTCACTGCCTAAAGCGGTTGCACCACCCCAATTGGAGGTAGCACCTCCGGCTATCACGTATTGCAAGCGGTTGCACCGCCCCAGCCAGTGGTGCAACCGCCCGCAATCCTGCCCCCTTTTAACCCGAGCTAGGGTCGGCGGTGGAACCGACCCCAACTCACTCCCTTCCCCTCTTTACTCTTCCAAAGCTTCTCCACCTCCATTTCTCCCCTCACAGCTGTTGAATCTCGTATTTTGATGATGAAACTACTTGATATATGTTTATGATTTAATCTATGTTTTGAGTGACGTAGGATGCCTCGATCAGGCTGAGATAATTAAAGTAGGAAATTCATGTTGTGCCGGAGGAACATGTTAGAAGATTGGACGTCGGGCCGGTGGATCGATCGACGTATCGACAGAAGGCTTCGGGCCGTGGACTCGGGCATCGGGCCAAGAAGAGCCAACTGGCTGATTGGGCAATAGGCTGCAGGAAATGACGATGCGCCAAAGAATCGGACGTAGCGTCGAGGGACCAATGACATGTCGGACAACTTGGTTAATTGCTTAGGATTAATTGACTCGATCGAAGTTTTGTTTACATGTGCAGGATTAACTACGATGAAAGTAAGACATGCAGTAGGAGTTGCGCCAGAGTCAAGACAATGATCACGTTGGGAGTTCGAGAGTTCGACGGAAGTTCGGACAGTCGTCGGAGGTTCTGCGGGAACAAATCTGAGAAGTCCATAAGCTTGCCAAAGAAGCTTGTCGGAACTCGCCAAGTGGATCGTCACAAGTCCAAGAGTTTGCCGGAAGTCCGCAGGAGCATCACCGAGGGTTCATCGGATGATCGACGAAAGTTCACCGGAAGCTCGCCGGAAGAAGCGATTGATGCACCGGAGCAAGTTGCAGTAAACGTCTTAGAAAATATCGTAGTTAGCACAATGATTAAGTTAGAAATGGGAGGTGATCCCATTAACTTAATCTTGAGGCAATTGGGCCCCTAAAAAACCCAAATTGGGCCGAATGGATCAACCCATTCGGACCCTGATTGCTGTGGGAGGTGCAACCGCCCAGGCTAGGAGGTAGCACCGCCTAGGCTAAGTCTCCGAGTGAGACTGGGCGGTGCAACCGCCCCAGCCAGGAGGTGGCACCGTCTGGGCTTAGTCTCTGAGCGAGACTGGGCGGTACAACCTCCCCTGACAAGAGGTGGCACCGCTTGAGCTCAGTCTTCGAGCTCTGGCAGGCGGTGCAATCGCCCCAGTCAGGAGGTGCAACTGCCTGAGCTCAGCCTTCAAGCTCTAGCAGAGAGGTGCAACCACCCAAGACAGAGGTGGCACCGCCCAGAGGCTCAGTCTTCGAGCTCTGCCAGGCGGTGCAACCGCTCCAGTCAGGAGGTGCAACCGCCTGATCCCGGAATTCCGGGAATTGACAATTTTGAGCTCCAAATTTGAACTGGGTTGGGGCCTATAAATACCCCACCCATTCAGCACTGAAAGGGCATGAATTCAACACCGAAATCTTGATCCTTTTCTGTGATTATTAGAGCTCAAAATTGTTGTAAAGGCCAAAAGTTCTTCTCCCTCTTTTCTTCCAAGTTCTGAGTTGTAAAGAGAGGAGAGAAAATTCTGTAAGGGTTGTCTCCTAAGCCCGTCAAAAGGAGTGAAACTGTAAAAGGGTGGTTGGCCTTCGCCTATTAAACGAAGGCCTCTAGTTGATGTCGGTGACCTCGTAAGTGGAGGAAGCCAAAAGTGGAGTAGGTCAAGATTGACCGAACCACTCTAAATCTCGGTTTGCATTTACTTTGAGCATATTATCTTTACTACAAACCTCCTCTAAAGCTTACTACTTTCTGCGTATATACGATCGGGTTTCAAGCTTTGCACTTTCCGAATCAGCGTTTAGACGTAAATCAGTTTCTTCGTACGAACGTCGTATTTCAGTTTGCGCTTATATTCTGGTTTTCATCATAACTGCAAACTGCCTTCATAGTTAGACTTTAACATCATCTTGCTTGTGTTAGGATCGAGAGCACTAAGAGGGGGGGGGGGGGGGTGAATTAGTGCAGCGAAAATCTTTCAACGATTTAAAAACGAAAATTGCGTTCGTCCGATAAAAACGATTTCGATGTAAAAGCCGATTCTAAGATTACTTAAGATTAAGCGCAGTTTACGTCTAAGCACAATTTACATCTAAACTGAGTTTGCGTCTAAATACAGTTTGCGTCTAAACGCAGTTTTGCGTCTAAACGCAGTTTTGCGGCTAAACACAATTTTACGTCTAAACGCAGTTTTGCGTCTAAACTCAGTTTACGTCTAAACGCAGTTTTATGTCTAAACGTAGTTTGCGTCTAAAAGTAGTTTACGTCTAAAACACAGTTTTATATCCAAACACAGTTTGTGCAGTTTGCGTCTAAACACAGTTTTGCGTCTAAACTCAGTTTACGTCTAAACGCAGTTTTACGTCTAAACGCAGTTTGCGTCTAAACGCAGTTTTACGTCTAAATGTAGTTTTAGGTTTAAAAGATGTTTACATCTAAAACAGAGTTTTATGTTTAAACACAGTTTGCGCAGTTTACGTTTAAACGCAGTTTTACGTCTAAACGCAGTTTGCGTCTAAACGCAATTTTACGTCTAAACGTAGTTTGCGTCTAAAACAGTTTCAAAGAGATCTAAACTTAGAAGCTAGTTCATAAAAAGCGCAGAAGACAATTTTGCAGAATCAAAACACAAACGTAAGATAATCGTACGAAAAACACAGATTTACGTCTGAATGCAGATTCGAAAAGATCAGCACTTAGAACTTGTCCGTAAAGGCGCAGAGAGCAGTAGTTATGTAGGAGGTTTGCAGTAATGATAAGGTACTCGAAATAAAAGCAAACCAGAGATTTAGAGTGGTTCGGTCAGTCTTGACCTACTCCACTTTTGGCTTCCTCCTCCGACGAGGTCACCGACGTCAACTAGCTGCCTTCCTTCAATGGGCGAAGGCCAACTGCCCTTTTACAGTTTCACTCCTTTTGATGGGCTCAGGAGACAACCCTTACAGAACCTTTCTCTCCTCACTTTTACAATTCAGAAGCTTAAAGAACAGAAGGAGGAGACTTAAAGGCTTTACAACAATTTTGAGCTCTTAGAATCACAAAAAGAATCAAGATTTCGGTGTAGGTCTATATCATTTCTGTGCTGAATGGGTGGGGTATTTATAAGCCCCAACCCAGTTCAAATTTGGAGCTCAAAATGATCAAATCCCGGAATTCCGGGATCAGGCGGTTGCACCTCCTGACTGGAGAGGTTGCACCGCCTGGTAGAGCTCGGAGACTAAGCCCAGGCGGTTGCACCTCTCTGTTAGGGGCGGTTGCACCGCCTGAGTCTGGCTCGGAGACTGAGCCCCAAGCGGTGCCACCTCTTGACTGAGGCGGTTGCACCTCTCTGCCAGAGCTCAAAGACCGAGCTCAGGCGGTGCAACCTCTCTGTCAGGGAGGTTGCACCGCCCAGTCTAGCTCGAAGACTGAGCTCAGGCGGTTCCACCTCCTGGCTGGGGCGGTTGCACCGCCCAGTCTCGCTGGGAGACTTAGCCCAGGCGGTGCCACCTCCTGGCCTAGGCGGTTGCACCTCCTGGTGCAATCAGGGTCCGAATAGTTAGCTCCATTCGGCCCAATTTCAATCTTTTCAGGGGCCCAATTGCCCCAAGATTAAGCTAATGGGATCACCTCCCATTTTCTAACTTAATCAACGTGCTAACTACGATTAAATCTATGACAATTTCTGCAGCTTTGCTCCGATGCGTCAATCGCTTCTTTCGGTGAGTTTCCGGCGAACTTCCGTCGATCATCCGATGAACCCTCGGTGATTCTTCTGCGGACTTCCGGCAAACTCCTGGACTTTGCGACGATCCACTTGGCGAGTTCCGACGAGCTTCGCTTGGTAAGCTTCTGGACTTCTCGGATCTGTTCTCACAGAACCTCCGACGACTGTCCGAACTTCCGTCGAACTCTCGAACTCCCAACATGATCATGATCTTGACTCCGGCGCAACTCCTGCTGCTTGTCTAACTTTCATCGTAGTTAATCTTGCACACTTATCTCAACACATAGATTAGACAACAAATGACAATTGACTTCATCATCAAAATCCGAGATTCAACAATCTCCCCCTTTTTTATGATGACAATCAATTGATAATGGAGTTATCCTTAACTCCCCCTGTCTATATGCTATAGTTGAGATAAGTCAACCTTGAATTCAAGACCTAAGAATTCAAGTGACGTATTGATAAGTTAGATCAGTTAAACTTATCAATACTCCCATCATGATACCCATCATGATGTATCTCTTCAAGAATGATGTCAAGGCTTGACATACATCATCAAGTTTGTATGATTGTGTTTGTAACTATTCATCATGTAGTTTGAACATTATCATATAAATCTGTGAAGCACTATTACATGATGCACACATTTGAAATATTCTAGCAAGTTTTGCATTTTCTTCACATGATAAGATATCAACTCAGGGCATAATGCAAACTTTAGCACATGTTCATATATCTCTTGGTGATGCAAGGATGGCATAATCATAGCAGTGTTTATAGCATCACTCATAGTATTTCTAATCATGGCAGTGTTTATCAATTCATATATCTCCCCCTTTGTCATCAACAAAAAGCATAGTAATTATGATACCAGGAAAATAATTTATAGAGGAATTTTACATAGATTGCTTTAAATACGTCTTCCCCATTTTGTTATAATTCATTGTCTATGTAAAGATTTTGCAGGATGGAATACATACACATGAATCACTTCATCAAATCTATTTCAGAAACTTATTTTTCATGAAAGTGTACGAGAAAATCTGTTTTATAGCATTCGAACAAATAAGATACATTTGGACAAGATTTTGTTACAGATTTTCACATATAAACATGGCAATCAAGTGATCTGATCATTCAATATAGTCCGAAAAATAATTTTAACAAATTTATCTATTCGGACACATCAACATTCCTAATTCTCTTCGAATGAAATCAAAGCACAAGGTTTTCAAAACTTTTAGTTTCAAAGCACAACATTCTTAATTTGGACACATCACATACCAAACAGTAATGATACCATAAAAATCTGAGATAACTTTTACCACAAGGCGTAAGATATATGTTTACCACGATAGATGTTTACAGCCAACACATCAGAAGTTTACAACAACAACAGGTGTTCAACAAGTTCATTGATGAGGTGGAAAATTAAAGTGTCTAAACAAGGAGTCAAATTGACTATGAATTTGCTGCAGCTCAGATAGGATTTGATCTTGTCGTTGTTCAATCCGTTCTTGTCTCTGTTTGAATCGATCCATTCGAATCCCAATTTCTTCGATGGATGTATGAGTTTGCTCAATTGGATGTATTTCCTCAAAGGGAAGGGTCGGAGAAGATTGGGTACCCCTAAATACTGGTGTTTCCGGTTCTGGTTCAGGTTGAGGGTGATCAGTCCTTCTAGGGATTCTAACCCAGTTACCGTTTCTATAGTAACATCTTAGTCGGTGAAGTAGATTTTTGTTTATTATGCTGAATCTATCTACTTTCATTACTTCTTCTTCTGGTGGTATTAGAATGTCGTAAGCTTTCATTATTCTTGTGATTATACCACCATATGGGAGCATCATATCTTTCTTAGATAATTCTAACATGTTTTGTTGAATAAGATAATCAAGACAGATGTCATGTCCCTTCATGATTAAGTACATAGTTCCTAATTCTAATTGACTTATTTCATCATGATGGTATTGTTTAGGAAGAATTATACTAGTCATGATATGATGAAGTATCTTAGTGTTCAAAGGTAGTAGATGTTCACAACTTTTAGGAATCAATGCTATGTTAGGATTGGCAGAGATTGTTCCTAAGGCTTCAACATAGGATGTTCCAATACTTTCATCATCCCATGATCCTCTAAAGTAAAGTCCTATGCTTTTCATGGGAATGCCTATCATATCACAAATGAACCTATCAGTGATTGAGATGTGTTGTCCTAAAAGATAGGTGGACATCCTTTCTTCATCATCTATTTGTATGTTATTGTAAAATAATCTAACTAGCCTAGGATAGATGGGTTCGTTAATCTGCAAGATTGGAAGTAGATCTAGGTTTGCAAACCATTGGATAGTCTCTAAGTCTCTTAGTTCATTTAGATCTACGTATTTTCCCTTATTGATACTTCTAAGTTCGAAAGAGGGAAATTTTTCAGCATGGTTTTTTGAATCGAAAAGGGTGAAGTCAAACTCTTCTACTAATCTCCTCTTTCCCTTGTCCCTTGAGGATCTTCTAGATCCCATAACTACTGCTGTTTAGAGGGATGATGATGAGCAAGAGTAAATGAAGAACAAAACAGAATTTAAGAGCTTCTTAGAGAGTACCTTTGTGAAATCTTCAAGAGAAGGAAGGATTCTTGAAGTTTTGCTCTGAAATGGGAGGTATTTGGAAAGCTTAGAGGAGTGAAATGAGAATGGAGGAGACTTGGAAGAGTAGAGGAGCAAATGGGAGTGAGTTGGGGTTGATTCCACCGCCGGCCCTAGCATGAGTTTAAAAAGGCAGAGTTGCGGGCGGTTGCACCTCTGACTGGAGCGATGCAACCGCTGGCAACCCGTGGTAGCTGGAGGTGCCACCGCCTGCAGCCAGTGAGCACCTAATGTGATTTGATCAGGGAGCCTTTGCTTTGAGGAGAGTTTTTCATTTCAGAGCAATTAACGTTTCTTACGTGATTTCGTATGAGTTTTTATTTAAGGAAGAAGCTCTTGTATGATCAAGATAGATCTTTTAACGTGCGTATGTCGTACGTATGTTGATAGTTTTTTTGGTATCCCTTTTAAGATCATGACATATTTAGTTTCTTCATGATATAAGAATTAATTCGTAGATGATAGAGTTGAAGGGTTCGATAATCAAGGGGATATGTGAATTTGGGAATCATATGTTTCTAATAAGGTTGTATCCAAATCGCATTTGTGATTTCATAACTTCCACTTGTTATTTAAGCGTTGCGAGTTCCTTTTTGACTCTTGGTTTATGACTATCGAGAATCAAGGAGCAGAATATTATTTCTTGCTCTAGCCTAAAAGTTTAATATTTTTATAGGAAGGGATGATTTTTAGGTATCCATTTGCTTTTAGGTGCCTCACAAATAGATCTACATTTTCTATCATGTTGCATAGAATTTGTCATGGTTCCTTTAGGAACCCAAATCAATTTGTTTGGACTAATTTTCCTGAATGGACAATAATGCGTCCTGTGTCCAAACTTGCAACAAAAGTTGCATTTGCTTTGATGTCTAACATGTAAGATGGGGCCTTTTACGAAGGTAGTTGGATTTTGGTGAGGACTCCTCACAAATCCAATCCCACTTCTTTTGGGAACATGACCCTTGTTTGTAAGGATCATGTTTAATGACTTGCTACCAACCTCGAATTTCTTCAAGGTGTCCTTAAGTAGCAAGTTTTCTTTTTGAAGAGTTTCTAGATCAAGGCATTTTATGCATGAGTTTAAACTATCACTATGTTCAGCATTTAACTTATCAAACTTGTAAATAGGACTATCATACTCCTTTTTTAGCAATTTGTATTTACCACTAATAGTCTTACACTCATCAAACAATTCATCAAAAGCATTTAATAATTCATCGAATGATAAATCTGCATCTAATGAATTTGTTACCTCGTCTTCGATGGCCATTAGGGCGTAATGAGCAACTTGCTCGGTGTTGGTCTCCTCTTCTTCGGACGCGCTCGAGTCGTTCCATGTTGCTTGAAGCGCCTTCTTCTTTGATGTTCTTCTTTTGACTTGGGGACAATCACTCTTGTAGTGTCCCGGCTTTTTGCATTCATAGCAGATCACTTGGTCCTTCTTGGGTTCAAGTTTATTTTTTGCGTCATTCTTAAACTTGTTTCTTTTAAAGAACTTTTTAAACTTTCTTGTTAAAAGTGCCAAGTCATCATCACAGTCCTCATCACTTGAGTTTTCTCTCAAGTGGCACTCAGAAGTTTTGAGTGTCATATCCTTCCTGTTCTTTGGAAGGATGTCTTCTTGCTCTTCATGAGCTTTACAAGTCATTTCGTAGGTCATTAATGACCCGATTAGTTCTTCAAGAGGGAAGTTGCGTAGATCTTTTGCCTCTTGAATAGCAGTGACTTTAGGATCCCAACTCTTATGAAGGGATCTTAGTATCTTATTTACGAGTTCAAAATCCGAAAAACTTTTTCCGAGTCCTTTCAGACCGTTGATGACATCCGTGAAACGGGTAAACATGTCGCCAATGGTTTCACTCAGTTTCATTCGGAAAAGTTCAAAAGAATGCAACAACAAATTGAATTTTGACTCTTTCACTCTACTTGTGCCCTCGTGGGTCACTTCAAGTGTGTGCCAAATATCAAATGCAGTTTAGCAAGTTGAAATACGATTAAATTCGTTTTTATCAAGTGCGCAAAATAAGGCATTCATAGCCTTTGCATTAAGAGCGAAAGCCTTCTTTTCCAATTCATTCCAATCGATCATTGGAAGAGAAGACTTTGAAAATCCGTTTTCAACAAGGTTCCACAGTTCAAAATCCATATAAATAAGAAATATCCTCATTCAGGTCTTCCAGTAGGTGTAATAGAATGCCCCTCTTGGTTTCCGGCGTATGCCATCTCTCTTAGGTTTTAATCCATTATAGAGTTAACCTTGCTCTGATACCAATTGTTAGGATCGAGAGAACTAAGAGGAGGGGGTGAATTAGTGCAGCGAAAATCTTTCAGCGATTTAAAAACGAAAACTGCATTCGTCCGATAAAAATGATTTCGATTAAAAGCCAATTCTAAGATTACTTAAGATTAAGCGTAGTTTACGTCTAAGCACAGTTTACGTCTAAACTGAGTTTGCGTCTAAATACAGTTTGCGTCTAAACGCAGTTTTGCGTCTAAACACAGTTTTACGTCTAAATGCAGTTTTGCGTCTAAACTCAATTTACGTCTAAACGCAGTTTTACGTCTAAACGCAGTTTGCATCTAAAAGTAGCTTACGTCTAAAACACAGTTTTATGTCCAAACACAGTTTGCGCAGTTTACGTTTAAACACAGTTTTGCGTCTAAACTCAGTTTACGTCTAAACGCAGTTTTACGTCTAAACGCAGTTTGCATCTAAACGCAGTTTTACGTCTAAACGTAGTTTTACGTTTAAAAGAAGTTTACGTCTAAAACACAGTTTTATGTTTAAACACAGTTTGCGCAGTTTACGTTTAAACGCAGTTTTACGTCTAAACGCAGTTTGCGTCTAAACGCAGTTTTACCTCTAAACATAGTTTGCGTCTAAAACAGTTTCAAAGAGATCTAAACTTAGAAGCTAGTTCATAAAAAGCGCAGAAGACAGTTTTGCATAATCAAAACACAAACGTAAGCTGATCGTACGAAAAACACAGATTTACGTCTGAATGCAGATTCGAAAAGATCAGCACTTAGAACTTGTTCGTAAAGACGCAGAGAGCAGTAGTTATGTAGGAGGTTTGCAGTAATGATAAGGTACTCGAAATAAAAGCAAACCAGAGATTTAGAGTGGTTCGGTCAGTCTTGACCTACTCCACTTTTGGCTTCCTCCTCCGACGAGGTCACCGACGTCAACTAGCTGCCTTCCTTCAATGGGCGAAGGCCAACTGCCCTTTTACAATTTCACTCCTTTTGATGGGCTCAGGAGACAACCATTACAGAACCTTTCTCTCCTCACTTTTACAATTCAGAAGCTTAAAGAACAGAAGGAGGAGACTTAAAGGCTTTACAATAATTTTGAGCTCTTAGAATCACATAAAGAATCAAGATTTCGGTGTAGGTCTATATCATTTCTGTGCTGAATGGGTGGGGTATTTATAGGCCCCAACCCAGTTCAAATTTGGAGCTCAAAACGATCAAATCCCGGAATTCCGGGATAAGGCGGTTGCACCTCCTGACTGGAGAGGTTGCACCGCCTGGCAGAGCTCGTAGACTGAGCCCAGGTAGTTGCACCTCTCTGTCAGGGGCGGTTGCACCGCCTGAGTCTGGCTCGGAGACTGAGCCCCAAGCGGTGCCACCTCTTGACTGAGGTGGTTGCACCTCTCTGCTAGAGCTCAAAGACCGAGCTCAGGCGGTGCTACCTCTCTGTCAGGGAGGTTGCACCGCCCAGTCTAGCTCGAAGACTGAGCTCAGGCGGTGCTACCTCTATGTTAGGGAGGTTGCACCGCCCAGTCTAGCTCGAAGACTGAGCTCAGGCGGATCCACCTCCTGGCTAGGGCGGTTGCACCGCCCAGTCTCGCTGGGAGACTTAGCCCAGGCGGTGCCACCTCCTGGCCTAGGCGGTTGCACCTCCTAGTGCAATCAAGGTCCGAATGGTTAGCTCCATTCGGCCCAATTTCAATCTTTTCAGGGGCCCAATTGCCCCAAGATTAAGCTAATGGGATCACTTCCCATTTTCCAACTTAATCAACGTGCTAACTACGATTAAATCTAAGACAATTTCTGCAGCGTTGCTCCGATGCGTCAATCGCATCTTCCGGCGAGTTTCCGGCGAACTTCCGTCGATCATCCGATGAACCCTCGGTGATTCTTCTGCAGACTTCCGGCAAACTCCTGGACTTTGCGACGATCCACTTGGCGAGTTCCGACGAGCTTCTCTTGGCAAGCTTCTTGACTTCTCGGATCTGTTCTCGCAGAACCTCCGATGACCGTCCGAACTTCCGTCGAACTCTCGAACTCCCAACGTGAACATGATCTTGACTCCGGCGCAACTCCTGCTGCTTGTCTAACTTTCATCGTAGTTAATCCTGCACACTTATCTCAACACATAGATTAGACAACAAATGACAATTGACTTCATCATCAAAATTCGAGATTCAACAGCTTGATCTTAAGTTAAAGTAATCTTAGAATTGGCTTTCACACAGAAATCGTTTTTATTGTTCGAACGTAGTTTCGTTTTTAATCACAGAAAGTTTTCCACTGCAATAATTCACCCACCCACCCCCCCCCCCCCTCTTAGTGCTCTTGATCCTAACTAAGGTATTCTCTAAGAAGCCCTTAAATTCTTTTTTTGATTCATTTACTCTTGCTCATTACTATCCTCCTAAACAGCAGTAGTTATGAGGTCTAGAAGATCATCAAGGGACAAAGGGAAGAGGAGATTATTGGAAGACTTTGATCTTACCCTTTTCGATTCAAAATATCATGCTGAAAAGTTTTCCTCTTTCGAATTTAGAAGTGTCAATAAGGGAAAACATGTAGATTTAGATGAACTAAGAGACTTAGAGACAATCCAATGGTGTGCAAACCTAGATCTACTCCCTATTTTACAAATTAATGAACCCATCTATCAAAGACTTGTTAGATTGTTTTACAACAATATACAAGTAGATGAAGAAGAAAGAATGTCTACCTATCTTTTAGGACAACACATCTCCATTATGGATAAACTCATTTGTGACATGATAGGCATTCCCATAAAAAATAGAGGACTTTACTTTATAGGATCATGGGATGATAAAACTGTTGGGACAACATATGTTGAAGCCTTAGGAACAATTTTCGCCAATCCCAATTTAGTGATTGTTCCTAAAAGTTATGAACATCTATTACCACTAAACACTAAGGTACTTCATCATATCATAACTAGCATCATTCTCCCTAAACATTACCATCATGATGAAGTAAGCCAAATAGAATTAGGAACTATGTATTGGATCATGAAAGGACATGACATCTGTCTTGGTTATCTTATCCAACAAAACATGTTAGAACTATCTAAGAAAGACATGATGCTTCCATATAGTGGTATAATCACTAGAATACTGAAAGCCTACAATATTCCAATACCTTCCGACGAAGAAGTAATAAAAGTAGATAGGTTTAGCATAATAAATAAAAATCTACTTCACCAATTGAGATGGGTTTATAGAAACGGCTGGGTTAGAATGCCTAGAAGAACCGATCCCCCTCAACCTGAACCAGAACCGGAAACACTAGTCTTTAGGGGTACTCAATCTCCTCCGATTTATCCCTTTGAGGAAACACATTCATTTAAGCAAGCTCCTGGATCATCTATCGAAGATATTGGGATTCGGATGGACCAATTTGAACAAAGACAAGAACGGCTTAGATCAAATCCTATCTGAGCTGCAGTAAATTCATTGACAATTTGACTCTTTATTTAGACATTTTAATTTTCCACCTTCTGAATGAGCTTATATGTGTATTGTAAACTCTTTATGTTACTCACCATGATCACAATGCCCTGTGCCTTGATCTTTGATAAGGTTATTGTTAGAACCCTTGCAGAATTCTAAACTTGGGGTTGATCTCTTTAGGGGATCGACCTTCTTGGAACTCTATAGGGGTTCCTCCCTCTAAGTTGCTGCTCAAAGGCTGCAGAAAAGATTCATCTATTGCTTATGAAAAGAGAAGGAATACATGGCTATTTATAGGGCTTCTAAACCCTAACTCCTAATATAACTCCTACTTAAGACTCTTACTTCTAACCAACTCCTAGTAGGACTCCTAGTCAAGACTCCTATTCCCTTACAACTCCTAATTCTTCTCTAAGAAAACACCTCCTACATGAATGCCCCTCTCAATTAGGACTCTCCTAGCTAGAGTCCTAACAGAATGTCCCTCTCAATTAGGACTCTCCTAGCTAGAGTCTTAACAGTTTTACATGAATGTCCCTCTCAATTAGGACTCTCCAAGCTAGAGTCCTAACAGACCCACCCTCTTCAAATCAGCCTTGTCCTCGAGGCTGATGATTCGTGAATTTTGGGAATTTGATCTTCAAGTCGTCATAGTTCTCCTAAGTGGCATCTTCTATTGGTAGGTTCGCCCACTATATTAGCACTTCATTAGTAGGTCATCGTCGTTGAGTCACGATCCGTCGATCAATAATGGCACTTGGCTGGGTCTAGAGTTCTCTTTGGGTAGTCATATTTGGTGGGTGGCTTTGGGCTGTCTCCAAGCACCTATTTAAAACTTTCATCTGGTCGTCGATTTGTGGGTGATATGCCATACTCCTTTTCAATTTAGTACCCTGCATATGGAATAACTTTATCCAAAATCTACTCGTGAAGATGCAAGTAGAATTTATCGTAAGCACAATGCGTCCCTTATAGTGTAATTCTTTTGAGTCCCAATTGTAATGAGCCATGGGGCTTGGTGCTTCCTCCAATTATTTTATAATCTTACTAGTCTCTGAATCTTCCTACCATTCCATCTTAATATCCTTAAGAAAGTCGCTGGTCGGAAGTGAAACGGCCGAAACTTCAACTTGCTCTGGTAGCTGCGAAAGCGCATCTACAAGAACATTCTCTTTCCCCTTTTTGTAAGTTATTTCATAATCAAATCCAAGAAGTTTTATTACCCTTTTTTGTTGCTCAGGGGATGATATTTTTCGCTCCAAAAAGTACTTGAGGCTTTTATGGTCGATTTTAAATTGAAATTGTCGGCCAATCAAGTAGGGTCTCCACCTCGTTGCTACGCGCACAATGGCGAGCATCTCCTTATCATATGTTGACTTATTTTCATGGGAGGGAGATAATGCATTGCTAGTGTATATAAGTGGTCGACCATCTTGCATGAGAATGGCTCCAATTCCGACTCCAGATGCGTCGGCCTCAATAATGAAGGGTCGGTTGAAATCTGGTAGTGTTAGCACCGGCGTCGTCGTCATGGCTGCCTTAAGCTTGTCGAAGGCAGCGGAGGCTCTGTCCGACCATTGGAAGACATCTTTTTTCAGTAAGGAAGTAAGTGGTGCACCGATCTCTCCATAGTTTTTCACGAACTTGCAGTAGTATCCTATTAAACCCAGAAAGCCATGTAGCAATTTTATGTTCCACGGGGTCAGCCAGTTTTGCATTGCTCCAATTTTGAAGGGGTTTACTACCACACCTTCCTCTGATATGATATGCCCAAGATATTCCACCTTCTTATGAAGAAAGCAAAAATTCATAGTGGTTGTTGTGTGTTCAAAAGGTTGTTTTCGGTATGTCTTCTTCGCATACTTGTATTTGATGATACCCGGATCGAAGGTCCAGCTTTGTGAAGATTTGTGCTCCCTTAGCAACTCATCTACTACTGGAATAGGGTATTTATCCTTGATGGTTATGTCATTGAGAGCTCGGTAATCAACACATAATCGCCATATTCCATCCTTCTTTCGTATGAGGAGCACCGGTGAAGAGTAGGGGCTGCAACTTGGCCGAATAACTCCTGTTTTGAGCATCTCTTTTACAATCCTTTCTATTTCATCCTTCTGGAGATGTGTATATTGATATGGCTGAGCATTTGCTGGAGATTTGCTTGGAAGAATCATTATACAATGATCATGCCGACGGGTAAGAGGTAGGTTGCGCGGTTCGTCAAATATATCTGAAAATTCAGCAAGCAAAGGAAGTAGATTTGAATCTTTAAATTTTGTTGGCTCTCCCTTAGTTTGTTGCTCAAGTTGTACCAAAAAGCCGCTGCATGCTTTATGCAAAACCTTCTCCATTTGTTGTGTGCAAATCGTCGTTACGTCACCCTCACGTTTCTCGTGCAGTATCACCTGTTTCTCCTTACTGTAAAATTTTATAATTAGTTGCATAAAATTCCAAGAAATATCACCTAATGTCATCAACCATTTAATTCTGAGTATGGCCTCATGATCATCAAGAGGGAGGAGGAAGAAATCTGCAATTATCTCTTGGTCCTGCAGCAACAGTTTCACCTGCGGGCACCTATGATCATACTTCAAAATCCGTCCGTTGGCGACCTTAACGACAAACCTGCTGCAATTCTCAATAGGTAAGTTCATATAGACAGCAACCTTACTATTTAGGAAGTTATTAGTGCTGCTCGTGTCGATGAGAACAGTGATCGGTTGTTGTTTGAGAAGGCCTCCAACTTTCATCGTTTGCGGGTTTGAGTAGCCAGCTAGTGTATGTACCGTAACTTCGGTCGGTTGTGGCTCTTCTTTTGCATCTTTTTCTTCATGTTCAAGGCTCTCTTCTAAATGTTTAATGACCTCTTCTTTTATCGGTTCAATCATAAGAAGTCCTCCTTTACTACAGCGATGCTCACGGCTCCACGGCTCGTCACAATGCCAACATAACCCCTTCGCATATCGCTCCCGAAGCTCTTCTCTTGTTAACCTCTTTGGTGTAGGGACTTGGTCAATAGTAGGGGGGGCTGAGGGCTTTAATATTACTAGTTGAGAAGTGACCCTAGTCCTCCGAGCTTCATGGTTCAATTGCTCCTCTTGATGTCGTGCGAAAGAGATGGCTGCCATAAGCGTATACAGTTGTCGTGCTTTAACTTCTCCTCGGATCTCCGGCTTCAAGCCCTCAATGAAGGTCCTCAATAGCTATTTTTGAGACCAATCATGAGTTTGATTAGATAACCTTTCAAACCTGGTTTGGTACTCCTGAATGGTGGAAGTTTGTCGGATCTTTGCTAGTTGTCCATCAATATTCTCGTAATCGGTTGGTCTGAAGCGGATCAGCAGTCCTTCTTTGAATTGTTGCCATGAAAGGACTCCATAAGTATGTTCAAACTAGTCAAACCACTGTATAGCATCCCCTTCAAGATGTATAGCTGTAATTTTCACCATAGATGCATCCGCGGTTTTGTGGTACTGAAAATATTGCTCCGCGCGCGAGATCCAACCAATCGGGTCTCCTTCTTCCCATCTAGGGAAGTCCACTCTCATGCATGGATAGTTGGGTTCAGTCATAGAGCCTCCCCTCCCTTGGAACTCATCTCTTCGAGCCTGGTGCGATTGGGCAAAGCTCTCTTCGTGATATGATTTTTTCGGGCTTAGTGGTCGGCCCAATCTGAGTTCGGTAAAGAGCGTCCGAATCTTATCCTCCATTCGCGCCTCCAAGGCTTCGAATTTAGCATTGATTGACTCCTTAGATGCCATAGTATATGCCTCCAAATCTATGATGTTAAGATCTCTCTTTTGTTGTCAGGTTAAAGGCATGTATAGTTGAGAGAAGTGATGGTCGAAAGGATTGGTGGATCGATGGATGTAGGCTACGATTTAGGCTTGTTTTGTAGCTGTTTTGGGTACAGTTTGAGGGTGTGGTTTAGTGGAGTTTTAGGGCTGTGGATGAAAGTTTTGGATCTGTGGTAGATGGCAGCAAAGGTTTGATAGAAATCAGTGGAAGTTGCAGCAAGTATGTGTTGTCTTGTAAGAGTAGAATTGTCATCGAAGAAACAATGGTTTCTCATTGTAATTTCTACCAAAAACTTAAGAGAATTGAGGAGGGAATTGATAACAAAATCATAGATTATATGATAGAAAGGATGTCTAATTTAATCAAGAGAATTTCAGCAATATAACAGCAAGAAAATTGGTGCAAGTTGCGATAGCAGAATTGTCGTCGAAAAATGTCAACGGGTTACGATGAAAATTTGCAGCAACACAAAATTATTTTTAGAGATGAATTCCTTAATATATCAATCTTAGATGGAAGCCAAGATGATCTATGAAGTGTATAAGAAATTTCATTCAAAAAAGTTTACAAATAGATGGGTTAAGGCAACAATATGCCGCTGAAATTTTCTACAGCACAAATTTTTAGGTATAGCAGATTGGACGTAAAAGATCAGTGGTTTATATTGAAAATTTTTTGATGAAACCAAAGTAAAATCCACTGTTATGAAGTTTCAAAGCTATCAAAAAAATTTCGTAGAGATTTGGATAGAAACAATATAGTATCAAGATCAAACAAACATTGCTATGCGGCTGAAATTTTTTAGTGCAGATTTTCAAGTATAGCAGATTAGACGTAAAAGATCAATGGTTTATATTGAGAATTTTTTGAAAAAACCAAAGAGAAATCTACTGTTAGGAAGTGTCAAAGATGTCATAAAAATTTCATAGAAATTTGGATAGAAAAAACACAGTAGCAAGATCAAACAGATGGTGCTATGCGGCTGGAATTCTGCAATGTATCTTTCGTCGTAGAAATGAAAACTTTGTGACGAAAGGTTTATGCAGCAATATAGGAACAGTTTTTTTTTTTGGATTTTTGAATAAGGATAACTAAATTGCAACAGCAGTAAGGTAGGAAACAAGAATCTGTTGCAATTCACGGGGAGATCAAAGGATGATCCGCGGTGGTGGAGATGATGGCGGAATTCGGCGACGATCTTTTAAGCAATTGTGGGAATTGCTTTGGGTAGTTGTGGAGGCTTAATGGATGGTAGTGGAAGGGCAGCGAGATGCCAAGAACGCTGCTCTGATATCAGGTGTTAGAACCCTTGCAGAATTCTAAACTTGGGGTTGATCTCTTTAGGGGATTGGCCTCCTTGGAACTCTATAGGGGTTCCTCCCTCCAAGTTGCTGCTCAAAGGCTGCAGAAAATATTCATCTATTGCTTATGAAAAGAGAAGGAATACATGGCTATTTATAGGGTTTCTAAACCCTAACTCCTAATAGGACTCCTACTTAAGACTCTTACTTCTAACCAACTCCTAGTAGGACTCCTAGTCAAGACTCTTATTCCCTTACAACTCCTAATTCTTCTCTAAGAAAACACCCCTACATGAATGCCCCTCTCAATTAGGACTCTCCTAGCTAGAGTCCTAACAGAATGTCCCTCTCAATTAGGACTCTCCTAGCTAGAGTCTTAACAGTTTTACATGAATGTCCCTCTCAATTAGGACTCTCCAAGCTAGAGTCCTAACAGATATACTTATTTACGATATACTTATTTATACATTTACGATATATTTATTTATACGATATACTTATTTACGATATACTTATTTATACATTTATGATATACTTATTTATACGATATACTTATTTACGATATACTTATTTACGATATACTTATTTACGATATTATTTACGATATACGATGATCTCTGTTAAGCCTCCATGGCTAAATGGTTAAAGCGCCCAACTCATAATTGGCAAATTCGTAGGTTCAATTCCTGTTGGATGCACACCAATGGGAACGTTCAATAAGTCTATTGGATTGGCTCTGTATCAATGGAATCTCATCATCCATACATAACGAATTAGTATGTTATATTCATACCATAACATATGAATAGTAAGAACTAGAATTCTTATCGATACTAGAACTCATAGGGAAGAAAATGGATTTATGGATGGAATCAAATATGCATTATTTACAGAAAAAAGTATTCGATTATTGGGGAACAATCAATATACTTCTAATGTCGAATCAGGATCAACTAGGACATAAATAAAGCATTGGGTCGAACTCTTCTTTGGTGTCAAGGTAATAGCTATGAATAGTCATCGACTCTCGGGAAAGGGTAGAAGAATGGGACCTATTATGGGACATACAATGCATTACAGACGTATGATCATTATGCTTCAACTGGGTTATTCTATTCCACCTCTTATAGAGAAAAGAACTTAAAGCAAAATACTTAATAACACGGCGATACATTTATACAAAACTTCTACCCCGAGCACACGCAATGGAGCCGTAAACAGTCAAGTGAAATCCAATCCACGAAATAATTTGATCTATGGACAGCATCATTGTAGTAAAGGTCGTAATGCCAGAGGAATCATTACCGCACGGCATAGAGGGGGAGGTCATAAGCGTCTATACCGTAAAATCAATTTTCGACGGAATGAAAAAGACATATCTGGTAGAATCGTAACCATAGAATACGACCCTAATCAAAATGCATACATTTGTCTCATACACTATGGGGATGGTGAGAAGAGATATATTTTACATCCCAGAGGGGCTATAATTGGAGATACCATTGTTTCTGGTACAGAAGTTCCTATATCAATGGGAAATGCCCTACCTTTGAGTGCGGTTTGAACTATTGATTTACGTAATTGGAAGTAACCAATTAGGTTTACGATGAAACCTAGAAATCGATCATTGATCCAATTTGAGTACCTCTATAGGATAGATCTCAACAGAAAACTGTTGAGTAACGGCAGCAAGTGATTGAGTTCAGTAGTTCCTCATAGAAAATTATTGACTCTAGAGATATGGTAATATGGAGAAGACAAAATTGTTTGAAGCACGCACAGAACCGGAAGCGCCCCTTGTTTCAAAGAGAGGAGGACGGGTTATTCACGTTTAATTTGATGGTCAGAGGCGAATTGAAAGCTAAGCAGTGGTAATTAAGATCCCCCCGGGGAAAAAGAGAGATGTCTCCTACGTTACCCGTAATATGTGGAAGTATCGACGTAATTTCATAGAGTCATTTGGTCTGAATGCTACATGAAGAACATAAGCCAGATGACGGAATGGGGAGACCTAGGATGTAGAAGATCATAACATGAGTGATTCAGCAGATTTGGATTCCTATATATCCACTCATGTGGTACTTCATCATACGATTTATATAAGATCCATCTATCTAGATATCATCATATACATCTAGAAAGCCGTATGCTTTGGAAGAAGCTTGTACAGTTTGGGAAGGGGTTTTTATTGATAAAAAAGAAGAATCTATTTCAACCGATATGCCCTTAGACACAACCATACATAACATAGAAATCACACTTGGAAAGGGTGGACAATTAGCTAGAGCAGTAGGTGCTGTAGCGAAACTGATTGCAAAAGAGGGTAAATCGGCCACATTAAGATTACCATCTGGGGAGGTCCGTTTGATATCCAAAAACTGCTTAGCAACAGTCGGACAAGTGGGTAATGTTGGGGTGAACCAAAAAAGTTTGGGTAGAGCCGGATCTAAGTGTTGGCTAGGTAAGCGTCCTGTAGTAAGAGGAGTAGTTATGAACCCTGTAGACCATCCCCATGGGGGCGGTGAGGGGAGAGCCCCAATCGGTAGAAAAAAACCCACAACCCCTTGGGGTTATCCTGCGCTTGGAAGAAGAAGTAGGAAAAGGAAAAAATATAGTGATAGTTTTATTCTTCGTCGCCGTAAATAGGAATATTTAAAATAGAATTTTT